>NW_016806950.1:541349-595045 GCF_001698545.2 Rhinopithecus bieti | reverse complement strand
CCTGCGCCGGCCGCCGCAGCCCCCGCCGCCGCCGGCCCGGGCTCCCGCCGCTCCTTGCTCAGCGAGAGCGAGCGCGCCCGCAGCGCGGCGTACACCCGCTTCCACTGGCGCAGGCCGCTGCCCGCTTTCTGCAGGGAGACACGGGGTTGGGGGAGACAGGAGTGGTGAGAGGCCAGTCCTGCCCACCGCTCTCAGAGTAGCAGACAGAGGACAGCCGGGGGATGGATCCCACGCTGCCTACCAGGAGCCCCCTACTCCACCCGGCTGGACCTGGGCAGCCTCCTGCCCACAGCCCACCAATGCTTTCTCAGCCCCTCACCTGCCTGAACATCCCTAACCATCACCCTCAAGCTCCCCAGCAGACCCCAACCCTTTCCCCCTCTAAACACCAGCATCAACACTCACCAGGTGGTGGCAATGCTCAGACACCCAGCATGGCGCTCCATACATAAAATCCTCAGGAAGCCATTCCCAGCCCATGCCCTCCCCATGCTGCTCCCCACCCCAGCAAAGGTGCTCAGAAGCTGTCTGCATTCTCAGAGGGTTGTTCTCCCCACTTTTCTGCCGCCCACCCAAGAGTTCACTTGCCCAGAAGCTCCTCTCAGGGACATCCTGAACCACCAAGTGGCCAAAGCCAGTGGCTGCTTCTCCCCTCCTGGTCTTAACCCTTCAGCAGCATCTGACACAGCCAGCCCCTCCATCCCTCTCCAGACCCTGTCTCGGCACCTGAGACCCCACGTTCCCAGCTTTCTTCCTAATCCCACTGGCTCCTTCCTAGTCTTCTCTACTTCCCCTCCCCCACTCTTACACCTGTAGTTAAACAGCCAGGAGACTTGTCCCCAGGGGACATTTGTGTGGAGGGAGCTGGAGGGTGTGCTATGGCATCTGAGGGATGCTGCTAAACATTGCACAATGCACAGGACAGCCTCCCCCAACAAGGAATTATCTGGCCCAAAATGTCAGCAGAGCTGAGGGTACCAGACCCCGCCCTAAAGAAGGCAGAGCTCCAGAACTTTGTCCTGACTCTCCTCTCCTCTCCCTGCACACCTCCCTCAAGGATGTCATCTGTGCCGTGCCTTTAAATCAGGTCCATCTGCTGATGGCCACTCCCAAGCCCAGCGTCTCCCCCAGCCACAGCCTGGGACCCCCACCCTGCTCAGTGTCTTCATTTGCGGGTCCCATGGGCACTTTGCACAATACTTGCCAGGCCATGTGATTTCTTACCATCAAACCTCTTCTCCACCCTCTACCCCCATCTTTTCCAGCCCAGTCAATCCACCCAGTTGCCCAGAAACCTGGGAGCTACCCTTGACTCCTCCCTTTTCCTCGCCCTTGACATCCCATCCATCAGGAAGTCACAACTATTCTGCCCGTCTGTCTTTCCTGCCACCACCCGGTCCACACCATCAACGCCTCTTGCCTGGAGAACACACAGACCTTCCCGGTCTCCACTCTTGCTCCTGCAATAATTCTTCAGCAGCAGCTGCAGCGATCATGTTAGAATGAAAAGGAGATCGCATCTCTCCCCTGCTCAGGATCCTCTCAAGAGATCCCATTGCCCTCAGAATCAAATCTAAGGTCTCCTGTGGTCTGTCCCTGCCTCTCCTCAAATTCATCTTCACACCTTTCTAACTATGTCAAGCCAGGGGGCCCTTGCAGGTGAGCAAGCCAAGCCTTTCCTTTCTCAGGGCCTCTCCGCTTGCTGTTCCTTCTGCCTAAGACCCCCTCCCTCACTTCTATATGTGGCTGCTTCCTTCTTCCCCTTCAGATCTGAGCTCCAGCATCACCAACATCACCTCCTCAGCGAGGCCTTCTCTGACCATATTTTTCCCTCAATGCAGCTCCCACTTCTGATCAGCTTGATCCTCTCCAAGAGCTTACTGCAGCCTCAGACTATCCTGGGGACAGGGAGCTTGTCCGTCCTTTCATTTCCATATCCCAGGGCCTACAGCTGCATGCAAGGGCTCATCAATATTTGCTGAATAAATGAATTAATGATCCTTGGAGCACCCTGAGGGCAGGAGATCCAACTCCCATCAGATCCAGAGCTCGTCTCCACTGGCTGGTGGCTCCACATCCAGCACAGGCCTTGGCCCTCTGAACAAACCAGGCAAGAAGACCCCGTGGCTGGCAGATGGGCATAGCCCACATCTGGCCTCCCATCATGTGGATCCTGAGCTGTGAGCCCTGCTCATCACAGAACTGCTGGACGGGGACAGGGACATTCAGAGTAGGAGATAGCAGAGCCCTCCAGGGAGAAAGTTAATGTGACAGTGAGGTGGTGACAAGGGCACATCTTTGAGGCTAAACCAGCGGGATGACCTGGGACAAGGCAACCGCACTCCCAGGCCTCAGTGTCTCCAGTTGGTAAATGAGTGAGGTAGTTGGTCACCAAGGCTGCATGCAGCTCCCACGCTGGGGCTGAGGCTGCGGGGACAAGTCACTGTCCCTTTCCCTCCTCTGTCTGACAGTCCATGTCTCTGAAAGAGGCTGGGGCTGGGAGGGAGCACGGAGAGGGTGCCCACGGCCTGGGTGGACCAAGGGCCCGAGACTGACTTCAAGACTCTCCTCTAATGTCCAAGCCACAGCACCAAGGGAGCGAGCGACATCGGGTTTTGGCCAGCAAGGGAGTGGAGACATGGTCCTCCAGAACTGGCCAGTGAGCAGTAAGGGGCCGGCTCCTGTCCCTGAACTGGGCTCAGGGCCCCCAGGAGCTGCGGGTCAGGCTCCCCTGCAGGGGGAGCCAGCCAAGCTCGCAAGGACCCTTCCTGTGGCTCACATGTTAGACTGGAAGGGCTGGCCCGCATGTGGCTCTCCTCGCACAGTGCGCATGGCTGGTCCCTCCCTGCCTCATGGTTCCCACACCACGTGTTGCTGCCAACTTGCTGGCTCTTTTTGGTCTCTGTCAGCCTCCCCTGCCCCACCTCCCCTCAACTTCTCTCAAGGCTCAGCCGGGTCTCTTGCCTTTTTCCTTCAAGCTCATGCACAGAAGCACAGGTAACTGGTCGGTGCTGACAGACAAAGGGCAGGCCTCCCTCTAGTGCCACGCCCTCAGAGCCTTTGTCTCCAGGACACCTCCACTGGGGTCTGTCCCAGGGCCCTCAGACTCACACAGCCCCAGTGGAGCCCCTTGGCTTCATCTCCCCAAATCTGCTCCTCCAGTGTGCCATTGCCCAGGGAGGGTCCCACCACCCACCACCCTCCCTTAAGCCCAAGCCAGGAATCCAGGAACATTATTGCCTCCTCCTCCTTTCGTACCTCCCAGCAGCTGGCAAGACCTGGCCTTCCTTCCCCTGGAATCTCTCTCTAAAGTGTCTGCTCCACCTGGCCCCACACCACCGCCTTGGTCGGGGCCCCCAGCCTCACTCACCTGGACAACGGCAATGGGATTGGCTCCTCCTGTCACAGACACAACCTGTCTCCAGGCATCGCCAGCCCACATTTAAAACCCTAGACAGAGCCGGGCGCGGTGGCTCACGCCTGTAATCCCAGCACTTTGGGAGGCCGAGGCAGGCAGATCACTTGAGGTCAGGAGTTCGAGACCAGCCTGGCCAACATAGTGAAACCCAGTCTCTACTAAACTACAAAAATTAGCCGGGCGTGGTAGCAGGCACCTGTAGTCCTAGCTACTCAGGAGGCTGAGGCTCGAGAATTGCTTGAACCCCGGGGGACGGAGGTTGCAGTGAGCCGAGATCGTACTACTGCCTTCCAGCCTGGGTGACACAGTGAAACTCCGTCTCAAAAATAGATAAAATAAAATAAAATAGGCCAGGCATGGTGGCTCAAGCCTGTAATCCCAGCACTTTGGGAGGCCAAGACGGGCGGATCACGAGGTCAGGAGATCGAGACCATCCTGGCTAACACGGTGAAACCCTGTCTCAACTAAAAAAATACAAAAAACTAGCCGGGCGTGGTAGCGGGCGCCTGTAGTCCCAGCTACTCGGGAGGCTGAGGCAGGAGAATGGCGTAAACCTGGGAGGCAGAGCTTGCAGTGAGCTGAGATCCGGCCACTGCACTCCAGCCTGGGCGACAGAGTGAGACTCTGTCTCAAAAAAATAAATAAATAAAATAAAACAAAACAAAACAAAACAATAAAACCCTGGACAGGCTCTTCCTGGGTACCAAGGCCCCACACTCTGAGCAGGTGCCCAGTTCCCCAGCTCGTCTTCCACCTCTCACCCTGGCTCCCAGCATACCTCTCCCCACCTCTCCCCGAGACCTTCTAAGGAGACATCTTCCCTGTCAGGCCCCTCCATTGTCTCCCAGTTTTGTGGCTTCTCAACCCTTTCGTGTCTCAGTCTCTGGACACCTCCCTACCCAGGCCCACCCGCCCCGCACCCCAGTGTCATAGCAGTCTGTGCACTTGGAACCATCATGCCACATGCATTCTCTCTGCTCGACAGGAGCGACGGGAGCCCCAGGAGGGCAGGGCTGCCCTGGCTCCCTCACCACTAACTCCCCAGAACCTCCACAGAGGCTCCCAAGCAGGGAGGCCTTAGTCATTCTCCACAGAGGAGCGCCAGTCCTGCCTGGACTTCACCCTCACTTAATCCACAGCAGCCCTTGGGGTAGGATAATATTGTTCCCGTCGTACAGATCAGAAAGTGAGGCTCAGGGAAGGTGAGTGGGGTGCCCAAAGCCATGTGCTTGATATATGGCCGGACAGGAACTCAAAGTCTGTCTGTTTCAAAGCTTATGTTCTTTCCAGGGACCCCCAAGACCTCAGAAGGCAGGGTAGAAAATTCAAATAGCAGTAAGTGGGCCAGGTATGGTAGCTCATACCTGTAATCCCAGCACCTTGGGAGGCCAAGACAGACAGATCATTTGAGGTCAGGAGTTCGAGACCAGCCTGACCAACATGGTGAAACTCCTTCTCTACTAAAAAAATACAAAAAAAAAAAAAAAAAAAAGCCGGGTTTGGTGGTGAGTGCCTGAAGCTGGAGGTTGAAGCTGGAGAATTGCTTGAACCCGGGAGGTGGAGGTTGCTGTGAGCCGAGATCGTGCCACTGCACTCCAGCCTGGGCAACACAGTGAGACTTCATCTCAAAAAAGGAAAACAAATAGCAGTAAGCAGAAGTACAGCAGCTCCAAGTGCCAGGCACTGGGTAAACCCCTTACTTAGATCATCTCATTTAATCCTTAGCAATAGGCTTATGAGCTAGGGATTACTGTTAGCTCCATTTACAGACGAGGACACTGAGTCATGGCCAGATGAGTCACCAAGGCTCTCAGAGCAATGGGTGATGCAGTCAAGAGTCAAACCCAGGTTCATCCTAATCGCCGGGAGGGAAGGCAGTGGTCCATCCTCCCACTTCTCCAGCCCACAGCGCAGCCTGGGCCAGGGTTTGCACCCCCTGGTTCCAGGGGCCCTGCCCTTCTCCTCTCAGGGTCCTGCTGGTTCCCTCCCAGGCCCTCCCTATCTACTCCCCAAAGCCCCCTTCACCTCTCACCTGGATCTCCATGGTGGCTCCTAACTGGTCTTCTTGCCTCCAGCGTGGCCCCTCCCTAACTCACTCCCAGAGAGCCAAATGGACATTTTAAAGCTGTAACTCCCTTGGCAAGAGCTCCCAAGAGCTTTTGGTCGTCCTTAGGATGAACACTAAGCCCTTTCCTGGCCTGCCTGCCTTCTTCTTGGACCTTAGCTCTCCTACGGAAATCATCCCAGCCTTGCTCCTTGTTTTCCATGAGCCCCAGTGGCCATCTTCAGGATGGCCTGTCAAGCCAGGGCCACTATGGGATGATTTCGCCAGAATTCCAAGTACAACTTTATCAGATCCATCCCACAGCAAAATCCACCTCTTTTGTTAACTTCTTTTACATAAGTTCTTCAAATCCCCCTGCCAGGAAGTTCTTCCTAGCATCTAACCTCCATCCTTCATGGCGCAACCTACACTGGTTCTTTCTGGCTCCAGAGGCTGTCAGGGCAGGCCTAGGAGAAGCTGGAGGGTTCAGCTTCCACCTCATTCCTCCACCCATCTTACCTTCCCCTTTTTGGTGAGAATCTGCTTATAATACAACCAGCCTTCTCTCCTGATATCACTGAAGGTTGCATCTGAGAGGTCAGAGGTTGAGTGTCGCTTAGAAGGAGCATCAGCATCTTCAGAGGTGCCCCAGCTATCCAAGGACTGCAGGGAGACAACAGAGGACAATTTAGGGTGGCTCCCACAATGCCAGCATCTCAGGAACCCCATGGACCACTTGCAGCCGCACAGGCCTGGTATATGTCTGTGCTACAACCCGATGTGCTGTGTGACCTCACGGGCATTGCTTGTCCTCTCTGGACCACTTGTGTTGAGGTCATGAGACATACATAAAGGAGAAGCCAGAAAGGAGGAAAGGCTATGACCTACCAGCAGACCACATGCCTCACCACGCTAGAGGAGCCAATCCGGAGCCTCCTGTAACTTTATAGACTTAGAAGAATTAAGGAAATGGAGGAAGTGATCGTGTCAATGAGGAGTTAAATAAACAGGGGAAGTGGGAACATCAACAAAGGCTGAGTGAGTGGAGCAGGTAGTCATGTCCACAAGGAGTTAAACAGAGGAAGTGACAGTGTCAACAGGACTCCAGCCGCAGAGGGTGCAAGTCAAGCGAGAGTTAAGTAAGCAGAAGAAGTGATAAGAAATAAACTAGGTACCAACATCACTGGGGTGTTCAACCAACCAATGAGACAGAGGGCTTGACATCAAGATGGCTTTTCCAGTCCATCTATAATCAAAAACAGCCGGGGAAAGGTGCGGCGGGCACAGTGGCTTATGCCTGTAATCCCAGCACTTTGGGAGGCTAAGGTGGGCGGATCACTTGAGGTCAGGAGTTCAAGACCAGCCTGGCCAACATGGTAAAACCCGTCTCTACTAAAAACACAAAAATTAGCCAGGTGTGGTGGAGCATGCCTGTAATCCCAGCCACTTGGGAGGCTGAGGCACAAGAATCGGTTGAACCCAGAAGGCAGATGTTGCAGTGAGCTGAGATAGTGCCACTGCACTCTAGCCTGGGCAATAGAGTGAGATTCCATCTCAAAAAAAAAAAAAAAAACACGCATAAAAAATATATATATGATTTTAAAAACAACAATACGTCCAGGTGTGATGGCTTATACCTGTACTCCCAGCATTTTGGGAGGCCAAAGCAAGATCACTTGAGGCCGGGTGCAGTGGCTCACACCTGTAATCCCAGCATTCTAGGAGGCAGAGGTGGGTGGATCACCTGAGGTCAGGAGTCCGAGACCAGCCTGGCCAACATGGAGAAACCCCGTCTCCACTAAAAATACAAAAATTACCCAGGCATGGTGGCACATGCCTGTAATCCCAGCTGCTCGGGAGGCTGAGGCAGGAGAATAGCTTGAACCCGGGAGATGGAGGTTGCAGTGAGCAAAGATCATGCCGCTGCACTCCAGCCTGGGCAACAGAGTGAGACTGTCTCAAAACAAACAAACAAACAGCTGGGGCTATCACAGGCCTGATCCTACCTCCCCAGGTGCTGAGGCTGGGAACTCCACCTGTCCACCAATCCCAACCCTGTGTCCCGGCCACACCTTTCTAGTGTCCACCCCCGACCCCGTCCCATGAAGACAAGACGCGATGCAAATACTGACTGAGGGTAGTGAAGGAAACAAATGAAGCCCCAGATATAAGCTCGGGGAGCTTCTATTCTAGCTGGGGAGCCAGGCAGGGAGGAAGGGAAACACCAATTGTACATGAGGCATGCTGAGGAGGAAAACATAGAGTAGCGAAGGGAGGCGTGAAATGTCAGTGGAGGCTGGAATTTCAGGGAAGACCTAAAAAGCCGTGAAGACGGTGGAGAAGTGAGTCATGTGGCTATGGGGGATGGGTCTGGAAAGAGGCAGTCCAGACAGGGGCCCCTGGGTGGGGCTGCACGGTGTCATTCAGGGATGCTAGGGCCCACAGAAGAGGGCGGGTCCCGCGGTGGACACGAGGGTGAGGGGTGCAGGGAGGAGGGGGAAGGCAGGAGCTGGAGCAGGAACCCCCATGCCAAGGCTGTGGCCCCACCTCCCCGACACCCTCTCTCCCCGCACCCTCGCTCCTGTGCACACACACTTGCAGCTCACCCCGTCGGTGAAGAAGCTCCGGAGCATCCGCAGGCTGGGTATGCGGTTTGGCAGGCGCCTGGGAAGCGAGGGTTGAGGGTGAGGGATGTGGGCAGCAGAGCTGGGACCTCACTATCTTGTCACCCACCAAAACCCAAGGCCCAGAGGCCTTCCAGTGGGGGAGGCACACTGTCCCCTGCATAGAGGACCCCAGGGCCAAGAGCCCTGCCCCAGAGCAGCTGGCCAGGGTGGCTGTGGCCACCCCACCCCATGTCCAGACAGCGCCTCACCGCAGAACTCGGCCCTCGTCGCGGAAGGTGTTGAGCCCATCATCGCAGGACTTGGAGCGCTCCGTGGTGATGGCCAGCAGGTAGGAGGAGCGGCGGCCAGCCTTGATGCTACCTGCAAAGCCGCCCGCGTTGGGCCTCAGGGTCAGTGGGGCAGCAGGTCAGGGGCTTCCCAGAGCCCTCCCTTCTGGGCAGGGGCAGGAGGTGACTCTCCCAAAGGGCCCCAGGAGGAGCAGAAACCAGAGGAAGAGGCCAGACATGAAGCAGTAGGCCCAACAGAGATCCCTGGGACTGGGCAGCAGGGGAGAGGGTGGGGCTGGGGGTGTGGGGAGTGCTCACTGCAGTCCTGCGAGTAATGGCGTCCGAGGGTGAAGGTGAAGGTCGGGGAGGATGGGCTGGTGCCCAGGACGGGGGCCGAGTTCATGGCACTGGAGACCACAGCAGAGGCAGGGACATGCTTGGCTTGGAGGTCAATGCTGGGGCTGGTGGGCTCATCTGTGCACGAGAAGGGAGAGAGGTGTGAAGGCGGCAGAGAGTGGAGCCTGCCTGCCCCACCCCAGCCTTGCCAGCCCCTGTGCCACTCGCCTCCAGGCTCAAACACATCTCAAAGGGTCCTGCTGGCAACATGCCCACTGCCAAGCGTGACTGGCCCACTGTCCAGACTGTGGCCATGGAATCCTTTCCCTCAGGAGTGGGGCTAAGCCACCCTCCTTAGACCGGGCTCCTGAGGACAGAGCCAATATTCCCCCATCAGACTGGGAGCCTCTTGAGGGCAGGAACAGTGTCTCCACCATCAGACTGAGGGCACTCAGAGAGAATGAACTGTGTCTCTCCTCTCAGACCAAGAGCTTCCTGAGGGCAGGGGCAGCGTCTTCCCCATCAGACTGAGAGCTTCCTAAGGTAAGGGCTCCCTCATCAGTTGCGGCTCCTCAAGGGGAGAGATTACATCTCCCCCTCAGACAGAGTGTGCTCTGGAAGAAGAGACTGCCTCTCCTGGCCACAGCCTAGAGCCTTCCTTACTAACAGAAGGGGCTGTGTCTCTGCTGGGGGAGCCAGGGCTGTGTCTTCCCCTTGCCCCAGGCCTCCACCCTCTCACTGTCTGGTAGGGTGAGCTCACCTCCCATCTCCCGCCATCCCTCTCCATTACCCTGCATCTTGCTCTTTCTCCCTAGCCCCGTCTATCGTGCTCCCTCCTGGGCATCTCATATTCAACAGTCCTGAACCTTCTCCCCCTCTCACTCCCAACACGGGGATGAGGCACTACCTCCAAGCCTGGCCAGAAACCTGGGCATCACCCAGCCGCTCTACTCTCTTGCCTCTCCCTCTCCTGCATCCAGTCGAAGGCAAGGCAATGCTTTCAAAAGCCAACCCCAGTGACTGATGAGACCCTTGCGCCTGAAAGGGTCCTTACAACCCAGAAGGGGGGTCCTGCCTCTCACTTAAGGGTCTTTGCATATTCTATTTCCTCTCCTTGAATATTCTTCCCCTGAGGAACTCTTTCTCATCCTTCACGTCTTAGCCCAAATGTCCTTTCTCCAAGATTCTCACCACAGCCCTTCTCCGAGCCCTTCTCCTCAAGCTCCCTGTCCCACCACATGCCCATCCCAATGGATTGTTCCTGCCTGTCCACCACCCTCTGCTGGACCATCCAGTCCAGGAGAGCATGGAGCCACACACAGGGCCTGACACAAATATCTGGTGAGTGGATGGAGGGATGGAGGGTGGATGGAAGGGACAAAGAGGGAAAGATACAAAGGGAGGATGGAAGGAAGAGTCAAAAGAAAGAAAGATGGATGAATGGGTGGAAGAAAGGATGGAACAAATGAATGAACAAGAGAAGGGAGAGAACCGAGAGAGGAAAATAAAGAAGGAAGAATAGATGGATGGATGGATGGATGAATGGATGGAACAAATGAATGAACAAAGGAGGGAGAGGGGAAGGAAAGAAGGAAGGAAGAACAGATGATGGATGGATGGATGGATGGACGGATGGATGGATGGAGAGAGGGAGAAAAGAGTGTATGGAAAGATGCTGGAAGGATAAATGAATGAGAGGTAGGATAGAAGAAAGGATGACAGAAAACAGAAGGAAAGATGGAAGAATAGATGGATGGATGGATGGATGAACAGATGAATGAACTGACAGAGAAACAAGATGATCCCACCAGCACCCAGCCGAGTTCTGCCCATGATAGACAGGCAGATGGGGTACAGCAGGACACAGAAAGCCAACAGCCAAGTCCCCCAGGACAGCCACATGTACCATCACTCACCAATAAAGGGGATGGAAGCCAGAGAGTCTTCAGTGGCGGCCAAAGGGGCCACCTTCCTGCCCAGGCGTTCCCCTCGCCCATTGGCCTCTGGCTCTGGGGACTCGTCACCAAATCCAAGGTTTATCTGTCTTGCGGGGGTCAGCTGAACCTTGCGGCCCGTCGGGGGCTTCTGCCTCAGGACCACCTCATCGCGGCGATCCTCCACAGGAGGCTCCAGGGCCCGGGTGCTGGGTTCCGGCCGTACAACCCTGGGTGGCTCAGAGGCCTCTGGTGGGAACGGTGCAGGGGACTGGGCCAGGTTGAAGGTAGGCAGCCCCCCAAAGGGTGAGTCCCGGAAGGAGAGTGCGTGCAGGAGGCCGGTCCGGCGCTGGAATGATGGGCTGTAGCTCCGGTAGCCGATGTACCCGTGGTCATCCAGGCCCTGCAGGCCAGGCGGGGGCGGGGCCTGGCGCCCTGGCAGGTCCCTAGTTGGGCAGGCGGGGGTGCGGGCAGACGAACGCTGGGAAGCCCAGCCACACCGCTCAAAGCGGGGTGACACCAGTGCCCCTGGCCCCAGTGCCTCGGCAGAACGGGTGGCCCGGCTCAAGTAGTCATCTGAGCGAGCTCGGCGCCAGCCCTCCTGGCCCAGCTGGCCCAAGGCATCCTGGGAGGTGGAGCAGGGCCACGCGCGGGGGGCAGCTGTCTCCTCCAACCGGTCCTGGGAGGCGCTGCGGGCCCGGGGGGCCATGGCTGGGCATCGTCTCTCCCCCGCCCTGCGGGGTACCTGGTTTGACAGCCAGTGTGACAAGGCCTGCTGGCACTCCAGTCTGCTGGGGGGCACCCGGCTGCCAGGCTCCGGGAAGGCACGGGGCGTCCGGGGCTCCGAGGCAAGGTGGGGGAAGGCACCAGGGCTGGGGCGGGGCTGGCTCATCCCCAAGGAAGAGTTGTCTGGGTGGGCACGGGCAGCAGGTGGCACGCAGAGCCCCGGGTCACTCCAGGCAGCAGGACTCCGGGGGTCACTGGGCAGTGCTGAGGTGGGCTCAGGCACCATAGTGGCCCTGGTGGAGGCCCGGGCCGGAGGGGCGTAGGTCTTGCGGGGGTAGCAGATGGGGGGTGGCTCTGGGATGCTGCGGGCCTCTCCAGAATACGGCTCGTTCCCTTTCAGGTAGGCATCCTGGGAGTAGGCCTGGCCGGAGACACAGACAGATGAGCAGGGCCAGACAAGTCCCATGGGGTAGGGGTATGGCAACCCGAGGAGGTCAAGAAGCCCAGGAGGGGAATGAAGGGAGAGGACCAAGCAGTGGGGGGAATGAGGGGGTGGCACAAGTGGGTGGGGGTGGAAGGGCATGTCCAGGGAGAGAACAAAGAAGAAGCAAGAAGCCTTTGAGACACAGGCAAACTCCAGCAAAAGTGGGATTTTGCTAAGACTATGACAAGGACTGCCTTAGCCACAAACATTCCAGCATCTGTTTCCTAGGGTCCTCCCCCAGTCCTGGCCTCCACCGCCTGCCTGCACCTTATGTCCACCAATGCCCAAAGCTCCTCGGGTGGAGCCGGGAAACCCCACAGAGACCAGTCAAGGTGGCAGATGAGAGAAGAAAGCCAGCTAGGGGTGTGTCCGGGTGGGGCAGAGGCTGGCAGAGCCCAGCTGTCCCTCCATCCCTGGGAATGGGGAGCTGGCTCCTGAGCCACAGGGGTGAAGAGGAGTTTGCCCACCTCCTGCCAGGCTTGAAGGAAGGCCCTTGAGCCACCTTCTGCCACCCCTGGGCCTGGAATTTGGCACTGGGAGCTGAGGCTGACGCTGCATTGCTAAGGAGTGACAGGGCCAGCGCCCAGGCCCAGCCAAAAAAGGAGTCAGCTCCCAGGGACAGTGGCCTTGTGGCCTGGGCCCAGCCTGGCCCCTGCTGAGGTGCCCAGGAGCCTAACTCAGGCCAAAGAACCAAAGGGTGGGAGGGTGAAACCAAACACACACACACCACACTACGAGGAGACACCGGAAGATACACACCCAGAGACACACTCACACACACACACAGTAAAACACAATGAAACACACACAAATAACTACACCTCCAGTCCCAGGCACAAACATCATGTGACGAGGACAAGCTAAACCACACCCCCGCACACTCAGCCCCTCCAGCTGGCACAGGGGCCGGCACACACATACCTCTCCCTCCTGCCATCCTGCCGTCTCCCCAGGCTCCCGGCATCATCACAGCGGCGGCAGCATCCTAGCCCGCCTCTGCCCACCCCCAGCTCTAACTCCCACAGTGACCACTGCGTCGCCCTGGCCAGGGCCTCTGGTCCCCCTCCGCCTGCCCTCCCTGCGGCTCCCCCTCACCCCCACCCGGCTCTCTCTCGGCTGGCTGGCGGGAGGAGGAGGGAGGAGAGGATGGGTGTGGAGGGGCCTCGCCGCGTCGGTGGTGGCGTCAGCAGCTGCCGAGGCCCGATTGGCCTCCAGCCTTGGCTCCCAACCACAGGAATGCCTGGGCCCCACCCTCCGGCTGGCGGAGATGCGGGGACCAGTGGAGGCCCCCAGATGCTGACATCTGGGGCTGCCAGCCCACCCCAGCCTGGGCAGAAGAACTGGAGGCTGCTGCCCTTCCCACTCCTTGCCCCTGCCAGCTGGAGAGAGTGGGGGACATCCTAGGGTCCCGCCCTGTCACCTCCCCATAGCTGGCCTCGCCTCAGCCTGGGGGAGCTGTACAGGCAGGGCCTTGAGACTTGGGGTGAGCGGTCTAACTCAGAGCCCCCCTTCCTTCCTTCCTCTCCCCAGGAAGAGCAAGGGGACAATTGAGGTCAGGGGTGGAGGTTTCCAGAGGGGCATCGTGCCAGGCATGGCACTGTGATTACAGTGATTACAAGAGTGCGTCCAAAGCAGAAACCAGCACAGGGGCTCCCAGGGCCTCCCCAGGCACAGTGACATCAGGGGCAAGTAAGCCGCCATCTGGCTGGGACCCATGAGACCAGGGAGGTGGGCACTAGACAGAGAGGACAGCCCGGGGCTCCGGGCACAAAGAGGCAGCGTGTAAGTGTGGGCGTGTGTGCGAAAGGGCATGCTCGGGAGTGCAGGGCCTGCTTCGTGCAGTGTCTGGGCCACGCTCTCTGTGTGTCAGGCTAGATGCTGTCTTCTAGGTATGCTGAGGTGACGAATGTATAAATTCGGAGTCCTGGCCGGGCGCGGTGGCTCAAGCCTGTAATCCCAGCACTTTGCCGAGACGGGCGGATCACGAGGTCAGGAGATCGAGACCATCCTGGCTAACACAGTGAAACCCCATCTCTACTAAAAATACAAAAACTAGCCGGGCGAGGTGGCGGGCGCCTGTAGTCCCAGCTACTCGGGAGGCTGAGGCAGGAGAATGGCGTAAACCCGGGAGGCGGAGCTTGCAGTGAGCTGAGATCTGGCCACTGCACTCCAGTCCGGGCGACAGAGCGAGACTCCGCCTCAAAAAATAAATAAATAAATAAATAAATTCGGAGTCCTGTAACACGGGTGGACACATGCGCTGAGATGGGCAGGAGGATGCTGTGGTGCTTGCGGGCATACATGTTGTGATAGTGGGGCGTGGGTGTATAGTTGTGGAGAGGTCCGAGTATGCCAGGTACTATGCTGTTTGTACTGCAGGGAGCCAAGGGGCTGGTGAGTGTTTCATGTTTTAATGTTTGTGGGTGTGTGTTGTGGTGCACTTCGCTGTGTGAGGGTGAACTGTGGCAGTGGGTGCTTGTGTGGTTGTCTCTACTGTGGCACATGACTGGTGCTGTGTGTGTGTTGTGGTGTGCTTCGTGCTATACAGAGGGTGGGACTGTGGGGCTGTGCTCTGTGGCTGTGTACCTGTGTGTGCTGCTTGGGTACTGCGTGGTGCAGTACTCAGGGCCAAGCGGGGAGGGGATGCAGGGAACAGGCATCTCTCCTAGGAGCTGACAAGAACATGCCAGGCTGGTGAAGCCTGCTGGGCCACCCTCCTTCCAGATACCCTGGCAGGAATCCTGCCTGCCAAGGCCAGGACTCCTTCTCCCCCAGCACAGAGCAGCTCCGAATGAAGCAACAACCAGCCCCAGCCCAGGAATGGGCTTGGCATCCCCAATTGGGCAACGTCGGCCTGCGCCCTCCCAACACTTCCTTCTCTGCCTCCCAGGGGAGCCGGTGCTGCCCCAGGGCTCAGGGGTCTCCTCTCAGGCTGCAGGGGCCGGACTCACCAGCTGGAGGATGTCCTCGTCCTTGGGCATGATAGATAGCTCCAGAGTGTCATCGCTACAGAGACAGGCAGAGAGTCAGGCTGGGCCAATGAACAGGGTCTGGGAGGAAGGGATTCTGGTCTCCAGGGCACTCCCAGGGCAAAGGGGCGGGGAGATAATATGGGACACGGGGTCAGCGGCACTCACCTATTCTGGATCAGAGCTATGACCTGAGAGTAGGTCTTCCCAATGACGCTTTCCCCATTCACCTTTACCAGCCGATCTCCTGGGGACAAGGAGTGCATGACTGGTGATCAAGGGGCATCAAAGGCCCCATCTGAGAACCCCTGTACCAGGCATGGCTAACACTGTGGGGATAGGAGCTTCCCCAGCACTTGGATCCGAGAATCAAATCTTAGCCAGAAGGTAGAAAGTAGAGCCCAGGTAACTGGGACAGCTCACCTGTGCGAAGCCCTGCCCTGTGGGCAGGACCATCTTCCTTCACATTCTTGACAAAGATGGTGTCCATGGGCTCCAGGCGGTGCCGGGGGGAGGGTCCTGGTGGGCATCAGCCAGGTTAGCTGGGGGTGGCTGCTGAAGGTCACACCCATGCACCGCTACACACACAGGGGACACACACTCAGAGAATGATCGCACTCGCCCGGTCACAAACATGCACTGGCCCACACATCCACGGGGACACTGGGCAGGCCCATAGAGGCACAGAACCCGACAGGAGGACACAGACCTGGGAGAATGAAAACCTATGGGGACACACCGTAAACACCTCCTGTGTCCTCTTTATGTGCTAAAACTACACTAAAAAGGATGAACAGGCCAGGCGCGGTGGCTCACACCTATAATCCCAGCACTTTGGGAGGCCAAGGTGAGTGGATCACTTGAGGTCAGGAGTTCGAGACCAGCCTGGCCAATATGGTGAAACCCCGTCTCTACTAAAAATACAAAAATTAGCTGGGTGTGGTAGCACATGCGCCTGTAATCCCAGCTACTCAGGAGGCTGAGGCAGGAGAAACACTTGAACCTGGGAGGCAGAGGTTGCGGTGAGCCGGAATTGTGCCACTGCAGTCCAGCCTGGGTGACAGAGCAAGACTCTGTGTCAAAAAAAAAAAAAAAAAAAAAAAAAGCTCACGCCTGTAATCCCAGCACTTTGGGAGACTGAGATAGACAGATCATGAGGTCAGGAGTTCAAGACCTGTCTCCACTACAAAATACAAAAATTAGCCGGGTGTAGTGGTGGGCACCTGTAACCCAGCTACTCAGGAGGTTGAGGCAGGAGAATTGCTTGAACCCGGGAGGTGGAGGTTGCAGTGAGCCCAGATCGCACCACTGCACTCCAGCCTGGTTGATAGAGCAAGACTCCATCTCAAAAAAGAAAAAAAAAAAAAGGATAAACAAGCACAGCCCTTGTCCTTCCAGAGCTCCCTGTCCAGTGGGGGAGGCAGATTCTCACATTCACAGGTGCACACACAAGTCACAAAACAGAGGAAAGGGCACCATACAAGAGGCCATAACAGTTCTGAAGACACGTGGCAGGGTCAGACACCCTCCTCGCAGGGATGCCCACTCCCAGAGACCCAGCAAGACACCTAATGTTCACATCCCTCACCTCCTCCTTTCCCCAGGCTCAGGGGCTCCAAAGCAGAGGTCCAAGGCCCCTAGGATGGGCACAAATTGCATTGCACCCCAACAAAGTTCCTCTGCTCCCAAGAGCTGCTAACTCTAAGCTAACAGAGAAATGGGCCTGCTCTAGGCCAGCTGGCTCCTCCCCCACCACGGCCTCTGGATGGGGATGCAGGAGTGTCCTATGGCTGCCCAGCAGAAGCCCCAGTGGCGGAGCAGGAAGGCTGCCAGAGAAGGCGCTCTGCCTTTAAATACCCTGGGAGCCTGGGTGTCCGCCAGGGGCCTCTGGGGAGCAAGGGCCACAGCAAGGGGAGTCAGGCTCACATCGTAGGAGAGAAAGACCTTGGGGCCCCCTGACTTCCACCAGGACCCTACTGTCTCCACCTCCAAGGACAGCCTTTGCTCAGCATTCCCACCACCAGCCCCCAGGCCCTGCAGCCCTGCCTTTTTCTAGGCTGGGAGCAGCTTGAGGGCAGGGGCCAGGTGCAGACACCCATCTGCTCCCCAGAGTGCCGCCCATAGTGTGCTGAGCTCAGCAAACTTCTGTTAAGGAAATGTCCAAGGGAGACAAATGTGAGAAAAGAAGGGGGAGAACAGAGAGAGTGAGGAAGAGGCGCCCAGAGGGGGCCAGACCCGGGGCACAGACAGGAACAAAGGCAGGAACAGGAGTCAAGGGAGGGGGACACAGAAAAGGACAGGCAGACTTGGCGGGGACAAGGAGAGATAGGAGCTGGAAGATGAGTCCCCATGCAGGTCCAGCGCCCACCAGTCCTCCCTTACCTCCTCCACGGCCTCCATTCTCTTCCTCCTGCAGGAAACAGAGGGGTGGGTGTTGGCCTCAGTCCAGCCCTCAGCAGCCAGGGGTGGCCCAGCTCCAGTGGGCAGGGCCCCTTCAGGTTCCCGCCACCCCTTATCTCCTCCCAAGTAGCCCAGCAGGGGAGGGTGCGGGAGGGGTGTCCAAGGGGCACCAGGTCCCAAGCCAAGTTCCCCAGTGACATGCGCCCCCACCACCCCAGCACCCTAACCATCGGGGAACCCACAATCCAGCAAGTGACCCAAGACCCCTTCCCTGGGGGAGCTCCCAGCCCAATGCGGGAGGCATCACATAGGCTCACACACACAGAAGACCCGGGCAGTCACAGATAGGCGCATGACAAGTGCAAACTACAGCTATCGGCTCCAGGGAACGCCAAGGGGAGGCCTGATTAGAGTCCTCCTGGGGAGGGGACTCAAAGGCATCTGAGGGTGGCAGGGAGAAGGCATTGTGGACGAGGGAGGCGGGGCATGCAGATGCCGGCTGGCAGGGATAAGCGCTCACAGCACACCAAGGGCTGAATCGCTGAGTTAAAGGAGAAAGTCAACAACTGCAAGTGACAATACTCAGGCTAAAGCACTCAGGCTTACAGAACAGAAAGAGGGAGCCAATGGAAGTTCTTTTGTGGGAGAGAGTGGAGGTAAAAATGCCAGTTAGGGGAGAGGATTCTGGCACCCGGGTGCAGGGTATCAAGGGGACCCACTGGGAGGCCTCTGGGATCACCCTGGTAGGTGATGGCGCTAGACTTGGGCGGGGAACGAGGAAGGAGGGCATGGAGGTCAGAGGAACAGGCTCAGCCAGCTGGATGTGGCATTTTAGAGCTGGATCGGACCTTCAGCGTCATCTCTTCTAACTCTCTCCACACATGTATCCATCGTACAGCTCACCGGGCAAGGTGTGTTCAAGGCCACTCAGACTCAGTGGCAGAGCCAGGGCTGGAACCCAGGCCTCTGTGGCACCCCAGTGAGGACAGGGTGGGTCACAAGAAGGCTGTTGGGCCCTTCTTGGGAGCAAGCACTCTGCCCCCGTCCTCCCATGTGGGGTGCACTCCAGCTGATGCAAACTGACAGCACTGTGAGCAGGTGGCAGAGGCAGACGGATGCATTTGGACGGCTGAGCTCCCTGCAGGCTCCCAGGCGGCAGCATGAAGGACGGGAGAACACAGCCTCCTCCCGCCTCCAGGCCAAAGGCCCCTCCCAGCCCTGGGCAGGTTCTGGAAAGGAGAAGCAGCCTGTCCCTGGCTGTCACCCTTCAGCAGGGTCCCCTGAGAGAAGGTGCTAGGGGGCAGAAGGAGGGGCATTCTGGGGAAAGTGTGAAGGAAGTACTGGTGTTTCTGGAGAACTAAGGGGCTGGTGTCCTTGGGCATGAAGGAGGGGTCTGTGCTCCCTCCACACACCATCAGCACCCACTTATGTTCTTAAGCACAGCTGTAGCCAATGAGAACAGTTATGCAGGAGCCCCAGAGCTTCCGGCATGCATGTGAGAGCTGCAAGTTACATGTACACATGACATGTATTTGCAGACACTATATGCACACATAGAGAGATACACACATGCGTGTCCATGGCCAGCACGTGGTGCACACAGAGAGACATGCGAGCACACGAACACAGACAGTGAAGTCCCCTGTTTGGTTCTCTGATAAGTGGGACCAAGGGAGAGTCCCCCAATAGCTAGCTGTGCAGGCAGATCCCAGCCCTAGGGAAAGTGGATAGAGGGGTTCATTGACTCCAAAATCAATGTCTCCTCCCTGCTGGAAAAGAAGTGGGAATGGGAGCAGAGCCCTAGTGGGGAGCTCTGGTTGCTCCCTGGGGCCCCTTCTGTCTCCTTCCCACACTTCTGCTTTGCTGTCAGGGAGCCCGCCCCCTAGCTCACAGCCTTGGATTGGGGTCAGGACCCCGGGTTCCTGGACTCGGAGAACACAACATTTACATTAGGGCAGGAAGGACTCTGAGGGGTCAAGTTGATAAATGTTCTCAGGTTCCAACAGGAGAAATGGAGCCCGGAGATGGGGAGGCGGCCCCAAATTCACAATGAGTGAGGAGTTGTCCCAGGACTGGAACTCTGGGCTCCTGTGTCCCAGCCTCGGTCTCTTTCCAGCGCACTAAGCTGTCGCCAGCAGGGACCAGGGGTGTGCTGGGAGGGCTTCCACAGGAGTGCTAGGCCCCTGAGAGCTCACGCTGGAGCGGAGAGAAGCAGCCCCAGCTCAGAAGCAGTTGGTAGATCAGGAGTCCCAGGAACTCCCAGGCATGTTCGCCTGCCAGAGACAAGCATCTGGGGGTGTGAGGTAAGCATCCTGGCTGCCCACCTGCAAGGTCCTTGCCCTGCACCAGCCACCCCTCCTGGTCTCCTGAGAAGACCCAGGCCACAGTGATTAAAGTGTTTGTCCATGGTCACACAGTGCAAATCACCCAGCCAAGGCTGGCACTGCCTCCCTGCAGTCCTCCTCCCCAGGCCACAGCAGAAGGGAGTCAGGCCGGACCCCAGGAAGGACCCCTTCTCTGAGAGGATCAAAGGACCATAAAGGGGACTGGCACAAAAGAGTCTCCCTCCCCCATGAAAGCTTCCTCAGACCAAGCCAGGGCAGTGGCATACCTTCAGGCTACAGTGCACGGCCGACTCGGGCGGGTACACGATGAAGTGGCGCAGAGTGAAGCCAAAGCCGTCCTGGGGACTTTTGTGCAGCAGCAGCGTCCTCGGCCCCTGCCAGGGGAAGGGGCGCCTAGGAGAGCACCCATCTCTTGGGCCCAGTGGCAGCTGTGGGAGACAGGGAGGCGAGGCTGAGCACCCGTGTTGCTGACACTTCTGGCTGTTTACACCGCCTCCTGCAGCCCACAGGACCGGAGGGGCACCGAAAGGGGTCTTTCACCCTAGGGTTGCTAGGCACCCTCCCTCCCCTGACCTCCTCCTCATCCCTCCTTCCTCTCCCACCTTCATCAGCCCAATAGCTTTTTCCTTCTTTCCTTTACACTCAGTCCCCTCATAATGTCTTTGCCTTCAGGAAAATAACTCACTAAAACAAGTTCATTCAGTTCAGTTCAGCTGAGTTCAGCAAATGTTCACTGAGCACCTACTATGTGCAGGACCCTGGATACATAGCCTTCCTGCCCAGTGCCTGTCGTTGTCTTAGCTCATGCACAATCTCACACACGCACATGCACACATACATGCACTCCCAGACAGACACATACTTATGCAGACACAGCCACAGCCACATACACTCATGCAGATGGAACATACCGCAAACATACAGACAAGCATGTGCAAATGTGCAGACACACAGATACACACAAATGAGTAACACATGTGCAGCACTTATGTAATGACACATAGATATGCACATGAGTGCACAGAATCAAAGTCCCTGCAGCACCAACGCACATAGCAGATGCATGCACATAGCATCAGCAGACATGCAGATACACACCAGGGCATGCAGCAGACGCGGTAGCACACTGGAATCCTTCAAGAACAGCCGCGGAACAGCAGGGGGGACCAAGCAACTCAAGAGGGAGTGGACTGGACACCTCAGACACCTAAGGGAAGCTTCCTGAGGCTCCAGAGGCCCAGCCCAGAGGCCTGACTGGTTCACCAGAAAGGCTGGGGGTGGGCTGGGCGCGGTGGCTGCAGCACCTGTAATCCCAGCACTTTGGGAGGCCATGCAGGTGGATCACCTGAGGTCAGGAGAATCAAGATCAGGCCTGGCCAACAGAGGTGGAAACCCTATCGTCAACAAAATAAGCAAAAATTAGGCCAGGCATGGTGGCTGGCGCCTGTAATCCCCAGCTACTCAAGAGGTTGAGGCAGGAGAATCGCTTGAACCGCGGGAGGACAGAAGTTGCAGTGAAGCATAGAGATGCACCCCACTGCACTCACCAGCCTGGGCCCGACAGAGCAGACTCTCTCTTAAAAAAAAAAAAAAAAAAAAAAAAAAGGCCGGGAGTTTCAGAGACACTAAGCCCCCTGTCAGACCTCCCAAAATTCTTGGGAGTCTCCAAGATGATGTGGCAGAGGGTGTCTGAAGACAAGAGTTTGGAGGGGGCACACAGGTCTGTTTCTGGGGCAAGAAGCACAACAGTGCCTGAGAGAGGGCTCCCTTTGGGAAACAGAGAGGGAAGGCGGGTGACAGGAGGGTATTAGATAGATGGTGCTCATGGGGAAGATGGGAGCCACGGGGAAGCTGCCTCGCTTTGAAAAGCCAAGAGGCCCCCTAGAGGACTCTTAAATCCGTAACATCACATGGCCTAACCTCTATGTTGTCCCTAGTCCAAGCCCCTCAGAGGGCAAGAAGCCCCCACCACCAACACTCCTCACTCCCCTCAACTCCTCATTAGTTCTGGAGCGAGGAGTTCCCACTTCACTAGCAACATCCCCTTTTGTCCCCTTGTCATAGCTGGAGAAAGCTCAAAAACATCTGCCACTCAAATGTCCTGATGCCAAGTTCATTCATGGACTATCCACCCTCCTGTCCACGCACACAGTGGAGGGAGACAGCTGCCCTCTGCTAAGGATTTCCGCATAAGGGAGAGCCTGGCTGCTGTCGAGCAGGCCTGGGGAAGAGGCTAGATCCTCCAATCTCAGAAGATTAAATAAAAATGTGACACAGACAATAGGCAATAGGCCTGCTTCATACAGCCCCAGGGGATAGAGCCAGGTGGAGTATGCAAGAGGCTGAGTGGAGCTCCAGGCAAGGGAGACAGACCATTCTAGACTGTTCTAATCCTATACAGTCTGGAAAACTACCCAGATGAGGCTATGAGTGCCCCCTACCAGACAAGCGCCATGCAAAAGCTGGAAGACCCCCAGTCCAGAAGGCCTCAGCAGGGGTTCTGACATCAGGGGTAGTCCAGCATCTTCCACTTGTAGCTTTAGCCTAGCCTCTCCCATGGTGCCCTGCACCCCCTTGGGGGCCTGGGGAGCCCAGAGGAGAAAATTCTCTGGGAATTCTGCTGAGGTCTGAAATCCCCCGGATTTCCCATCTCTGCTGACCTGGCAAGGAACTGATCAGGGAGCGAAGAGGGTCTGGGGATCCCCTCACCAATTGCCCTCTCCTACCAGAAGCCCCTGCTCCTCACCAGTGTGGGCTGCCCCCTGCCTGTCCCCCACCCAGGCTCAGAACTGAAGCTGTTTGCAGGGCCCATTGTTTTGCTACTGTCCTGGATTAAGGTTCAAGCCACCAGCTGCCCCAGTGACGAAAAGTGACTGGGACAGGTCCCCGCACGCCCCCGCCCCTCCCCCAGCACACATCCTGCCTGGAGCTGCCAGCTGCCTGGGGGGATGCTCCCTGGGAGGGCCTGCATGTAATCCAGGGCAGGAGGCATGTCTTCCTCTCCAGGTCCCCTCCTTACCAAGCACTACCAGCATTCCCTCCCTTATCTCTGCCTCTCCCTTTCCTCTGTTCCTTCCTTCCAGTCCCCTTCCTCCCACCTCTTCCAACTAGGCTCTTGAGAATGTCAGCCACCACACAGGCACAGCTACCACACCCCTGCTTGAAGAGGAGACATCAGGACACCCAACAAGAGCCACAGCTGGCATCACCCCTGTGGGAAGTTCTTCCTTAGGTTTAACCTCAATCCTTCATGCTATTATACATGCACGTTTCCTCTCCTCCCCTGTGATCTGGGACAGAACTGAGTCTTGTGCTCATCTTGAGGTGGGGGAAGTGATAGGTGCAAAAACAGAGAAGAAGCCGTTGATAACAACTAGAAAGGTGCACAACTCACACACACAGAGCTCTGCCTCTCTGACTTAGGTACAGAGACAAGGGGACTGAGAGGGAGTCGCTCAGGGGACACAGGGACATTGCTGATTAAATTCTCCTGGACTGGATCTATTTCCAAACACTCCCACCCTCATGTCAGGAAAGAAAGAGACGTCCAAAAATATCAGCTGATGGTGACAGCAGGGCAGACGGCCTTAGGCCACAAATTAGGCAGAGGTGGACACGTGGTGGGTTGGCAGCACCAGGAACTAGAACCCAGGAGCCCTGCTCCTCCCCCCGGGAGCATAAAGAGGTCATTGCAGGGAGCAGTGTTCAGGCCGGGCATGGCGCCCACTGTGACTCACACCCTACCAGCCTGGTCCCAGGGCAGTCCCCCAGCCCAGCCCTGTCAGCCCTGAGAGCACTCACTACCTGCAGGGGCCCGTCTGCCACTCAGCCCCCTCTGCCCACCAGGAAACCCTCGTGTGCTGTGTCCAGGTCCCCTACCAGGGATGGGGTGGGTCGTGTGCCCTGCTCCATTCAGTGGTACCTCTGCCTGCCTCGGACTCAGGGTCCCTGCCCGCCCACACCCTCTGGGATTCTTAGAAGCCCCAGAGTCTCTTCAAACGCTCTGGTCCCTTCCATCCTTCCACTGCCTGGAAACCGAGAGGGCTGAGCCCTCTGGAGGCCTCGACCCAGACTGGGGGTTGTCATTCCAGAAGCCCTGGCAGAGCTCCAAGCCACAAATCCTGCCACCCTCAGCCCCGTCTCTCAAGCGCCTCACTCACTCCCCGCTCCAGGGGCATCAGTCCTGGAATGCAGGGGGCACACAGCTCAAAGGCCGCAGGGAGTTGGTGACCCAGTCCCACTCAGACCCCGACAAGTCCTGCCCCGGCCCCGGCCCCACGGCGCTCACCCTGGCCCGGCGCGGCCCGGGCGCGCGGCGGTCGCTGTGACTGAGGCAGGGCAGCCAAAGACAGCGCGGTTCTGGGGCGCTGCAGTCCACACCGACGGCGCGCTCCCAGCGCCAGCCCCCGGACCCCGCCGCTCCACGCGCCACACGGCGGCTGCCCACCAGCTTCCGCAGCCGGCTGGGACCCCAGGTCCGGCACCGCCCCGCGCCCCAGTATGCCAGCCGGCTTTCCGGAGCCGCGTGCGCCGCGCGGGGCCGGGGCGCTGCTAGGCGCCGCGTAGACGGCGTCCTCAACCGGCCCGGCGGCCGGCGGGCCCCTGGGGTCCCCGCCCGCCCCCGGAACCGCGGGCCCTGGCCGGGGCGGCCCCGAAGGCGACTGACGGCCCGCGCGCGACGGCGGCAGGACGTGCTGCAGCGGCTCCGCGGGCCTCCCGCGCCTCCCGGCTGAAGGGCCCGAGCCGCGACACGCCGCCGAATCGCGCAGGGGCTGACGCCTCCCCCTTCCGGGCGGCCCCTGTCCGCGGCCGGCCCAGATCCCACACTCACACCTCCACACGCCAGGGCACACACAGTCCCCCACACGACCACACCCTCGCCACCCTCACCCGCAGGCGGCAGCCCTCGACCCAGACATGCCACTCTTCCCCAGCCCGCACACCTTTGCACCCTTCCAGTACAACACACACACACGCATTAACACGCGCACATCTGGCCCCATGCACCCGAGAAAACAGTCACACATGCTCCAGGCTGCCCCTCAACTTCCTGCTTCAACCTCTACCCACATCTGTATAGACCCGCACGAACACACATCCACCCGCCCACACACACTCACCCTATGTGCATATACCCCAAGAAACACACTATTCCTCCCCCACACACACAGGACTCTTCCACATCGCTATACACCACACCTCAGACATCGCGCCCAAATTGTATACGTCACACACTCACAGAAAGATGCATGTGCAAGCACACCAGACCCATCATGACCCACCCACACACTCCACACATACCCCACAGGGACCATCACATGGCAGATGCTACTCGCACCACTGAACAGCTCACGGTACTCCAGGCACGGATGCCACAGCCCCTTGGGTGCTACACACACTGCCCTGCACAGAGTGACAGCCACATACCCTTAGGTGCAGGTGAAGTCCCCAATACCCCTGTGGGAACCACCCTCCTCCCCAGGACTCCCTACCCATTAGCTCTACCTAGAGGGGCACCACAAGCTGATGATCACTCAAAGCTGGCCCCTCTTCCACCCCTGGCATGTGAGCCAGACAGGAAGCGCCATGTTGTGCTAGCCCCTGCCCTGCTCGCCCTTCCTGGCTCTCCCTCTTCCCAGTCTTCATCCGGGTGGGGCTTACCAGAGGCCTTGGCTCGTGGATGTGTAACCACCATCACCATTTCTAGCCCACTTGACTGTTCACCAACAATATCACTACAGTCACTTGCTGTGGCCTGGGGCCATTACTATGGCCTCATTTGCAGGGAAGGAAACTGAGGTCCAAGAGCACCCAGCTTGTTATGGCAGCATGGGGACTCCAACCCCTGGGCCCCTCATCCCAACTTCTATCCTACACCCAAATCCTAACCAGCAGCCAGGAAAGCGGGGCAGCTCCAGCCCAACCCCACTCCCGAATCTAGGAGGAGTCCAGGAGGAAGCGCCATAAAGGTTGGGCCTTTCTGGGGCAACTACCAGAAGGGAGCACCAAGCAGATGCAGCTCCCCTTCCCCCCCATTCCACCATCCACTGTCCCCAGCAAGAACCTGCCAGGAGGGTGGCCCAATGGGGAGGTAGGAAATCCAGAAAGGGGGTGGGGGGTGGGAGATGGAGGGGCAGAGATGGGGAGGGGCCTGGGGGCAGAGGGAGGGGAAGGGAGGAGACAACGAAGTGTCAGAAGGTGAAGGAGCAAAGGGATGGGAAGGGAGCCTGAGGGACAGAGGTGGGAGGGGAAGGGGAAGGGAGCAGAGCAGACCACGAGGGAGGTCCGGATCAAGGGAGGGAGAAGGAAGAGAGAGGAAGGGTGAGGGTGAGGCTTGTGGGGGCGGCTGCCTGTGTCAGCCAGGGAGCTGGTTTTGTTCGCCTGTTTCCTGTTTGCTGTTTGCTGGGCTCCCCCTCCGTGCAAGAGCTGGACCCACCACCCCCACCCTGGCGGAAGCCAGATGGGAAGAGTGAGGATGCCACGAGCTGAGTCAGGAGAGCTTAGGGGGAGAGCGGGAAAGGGCTGCAGCCAGGGAGGGCAGGACACGCTATCTCCATCAGCACCCTCTCCCGCCCCACTTCCATTGCTAGAAAACTAAGGATTCTGTGTCGGGACCACTCCTGCCCTGGCCTGCCCTGTGAATCTGTCATACTCTCCAAAGGCCAGACCCTCCTAGACCAGCTGAAACCACCATCAAGCTGTCCCCAGCCATGTCAGACTCTGGGGCCCCAAGCGGAGGGCAACCAGATGTCTTCAGCTCCAAGTCTGGCCTGTCCTCCCAGCAAGCAGCCAGTAAGTCCTTCTAGCTGTCTAACTTGCATTCCTCTTGCTGCTCGTCCAGTCCCTGGTTCTAAGGAAATGGAGTGACTCTCCCCTGTCATCCCCCATGGAGTCTCTGATGGCCAACTGGTGCTGCTGTGTGCCCAGATCAAGAATCCACCTCCGCATAATTCAAAACCGCTGAGGGTTCTGGGGCAGCAGGGAGGAGAGAAGTGGAGACCAACATGGGTTTTCTGTGTTCAGATTGCAGAGACCCTGGAAGGAATCAACCATATACAATGTCCATTTCCTGCCCTCTAACCTGGCAGGGCAGCAAGGCCCAACCAAGGAGGTAACATTCCTCCAACACAAACCACACCTTCCTTCCCCACCCCCACCACCTCCACACCCAGCTGCCTCTGTGGGGACTTCAGGGGGAGAGTGCACCCAGTGGGGCCTCAAAGGTTGTACGAAGCTTGAATAAATGATCCTCCAGACCTGGGGAGCCTCTCTGCTCCCTCCCCCATTTCCTCTGGGAAAGGAATGTGGGGTGGGCCCCAGAGGGTGGTGGGGGAGGGGGCCCAGGGCTGGGAAATACCAGGCGTAGCTGAGATTCTATTCCAAGCCTTCCTGCCTAGCGTGAGTCCTCCCCAACGCCCTGCCCAGCTTCCTCCCCCTGCATCAGAAATTACCCTGCTGAGCTGCCCCTCCCATCCCCCTCTAGTTTGACCAGCTTGCAAAATCCATTCAACCTCATCTTCCTGAGGGTCCCTGGTGAGGGGCTTGAAGGCTGCATCCCCAAAGGGAGGGCATCCAGTCTTCCCTCCTTCCAAGAGATCATTGTCTTTTACTATTTGAAAGCACTTTCACTTGTTCTCATTTGACACTTACCCTAAGAATCAAATAACCAGAGATTTTTTTTTTTATATCCGTTTTTCAGTTACAGAAACTGAGGCTTGACCAGGCGTGGTGGTTCACGCCTGCAATCTCAGCACTGGGAGGCCAAGGTGGGCAGATCACTTGAGCCCAGGAGTTTGAGACCAGCCTGAGCAACATGGTGAAACCCGATCTCTACAAAAAATACAGAAATTAGCCAGGTGTGGTGGCACGTATCTGTAGTTTCAGCTACTTAGGAGGCTTAGGTGGGAGGATCACCTGAGCCTGGGAGGTGGAGGTTGCAATGAGCAGAGATCACACCATTGCACTCCAGCCAGGGAGACAAAGTGAGACCCTGTCCCTAAATAAATAAATAAGAATAAAATTTAAAAAAAAAAAAACTGAGGCTCAAAGAGAACAAGTGACTAGTTCAAGGACTCATTTTTACTAAGCTGGGACGGGATCCCAAGGTTCTAACCGCTTACCAGATCTTTTTCCATTAGGCTCTTGTTTAACCACATCCTGAGTACCTGCTGTGGGCCAGGAGCTGAGACACCTTGGAGAGTCATGAGTATTGTCCCAGCTCCTGAAACCTTTAGGGATCCCCAAGTTCTAGACTGGCCAAAGCTGGCTGCCTTCACCCCCACCAAGGGAGACCCCCACAAACCAAGGGAGCCCTGCTTTCAGGTGCACGGGGCCTCTTCTCTCTGGGAGGTGACAGTTTTTTGAGGGTGGGGCCAGACACCTCCCACGCTATCCCTCACGGGAGAGGGTGGTCTGGACTGGAGGAGTAGAAGCAACCAGGCACTGGGGAAGGGGAGGAGAGTGTCCTGAGTCCCAGGGGTCAGAGATAGGAGCAAGAAGGAAACTGACGTGTTGCAGGGTGTGTGGTTCAGGAAGTGAGAGAGGGGCTCAGGGTCGATTCTGCCTGCTTTTCCTTCCTCCGGCTTGCTCAGCGCTCTTCCCAGAATGTGGGCCCCAAACCGCCAGGTGACAAACAATGACCCCACCCCAAGACAGTCATCCAGCATGTCTGAAGCTCCATCTGGTCCTGTACACCAGTCGCACACCAACAAACGCAGACCCATGACCACTCCACAACCTCGCACACAGACGGGGCAAATCCCACCGCAGATTCGTGCATCCCAGGCATGCAGGCAATGCGATACCGACACATGCCCGAGTCACCCACGCCTGGGCCTCTGAACCCTGCTCCAGTCTCCTCAGTCAAGGGCGGCTGCCCCCTCGGGCCTCTTCCACGCTTTTGCCCTATTCAGATGCCTGGTTCCCAGCATTGCTTGGGTAGAGACTCCCGCCTGACAAGCCCCAGCAGGCCAAGTTGATGAGCCGGCCAAGCAAGCCTATGTCTCCCCAGTGCCCTCCATGTGCACATAACCCCCATCACTGGGAACCCGGGCATCCTGCACTGGTGCTATGTCTGGCCCACGGGTAGAGGGTGGTTCCCAGGGTCTCCCCAGACCCAGTGCTCTTCCCCTCTAGGGCTACCCTTGCCCGGGGTTGGGATGGACTATGCTCCCTCCCTCTCCCTCAAACTAGGCCAGAGCCACGGAAGCCTGGGAAGGGAGATGAGGAAGCACTTGTCACTCCAGACATCCCACCACCATCTGGGAGGTGGGCTGAGATAATCTAAAAATCACAAAATCCTCAAATTCTGGCTGGGCGTGATGACTCATGCCTATAATCCCAGCACTCTGGGAGGCCAAGGCAGGAGAATCGCTTGAGCCCAGGAGTTCAAGACCAGATTGGGCAACACGGCGAAACCCCGTCTCTACAAAAAACATAAAAATTAGCCAGGTGTGGTAGTGTGTGCCTGTGGTCTCAACTACTGGGGAGGTTGAGGTGGGGAGGATCACCTGAGCCCAGGCAGGTCAAGGCTGCAATGTGAGACCCAGTCTAAAAAAAAAAAAAAAAAAAAGGCTGGGCAACTTGGCAAGACCCCATCTTCTTTTTTTTTTTTTTGAGACGGGAGTCTTGTTCTGTCCTCCCAGGGCTGGAGTGCAGTGGCCCGGATCTCAAGCTCACTGCCAAGCTCCGGCCTCCCGGGTTTACGCCATTCTTCCTGCTCAGCTCCTGAGTAGCTGAGCTACAGGCGGCCGGCCACCTCGCCCGGGCTAGTTTTTGATTTTTATAGAGACGGGGGGTTTCACCATGTTAGGCCAGGATGTTCTCGATCTCCTGAACCGTGATCCACCCGTCCCTTCAGCCTCCCAAAAGTGCTGGGATTACAGGCTTGAGGGCCACCGCGGCCCGGCGGCAAGACCATCTTAACAACAAAAATTCAAAAATTAAATTGGGGGATGGTGGCGATTGCACCTCTTGGGTCCAGCTACTCAGGAGGCTAAGGTGGGAAGATCACTTGAGCCCACGAAGTCAAGGATGCAGTGAGCTGTGTTCGTGCCACTGCACTCCAGCCTGGGTGACAGAGCAAGACCCTGTCTCAAAAAAAAAAAAAAAAAAAATCCCCAAGTTCTTTCAGTGGCAGCACAGCTCAGGGGCTGACACACGGGATCTGGAAGCCGAGTCAGAGCCCCATCTCTACCACTTTCTAGCTGTGAGACTTTGGGCAAGTTACTTAACCTCCTTAAGTCTTGGTTCCTCATCAATAAAATGGGAATGACATGAATTTCCACCTCAAAGGTTGTTGGGAGGATTAAGTAAATTAAAGAAAGTCTTAGCACAGGCTCAGAGCACATAGTAGGGATTTAATAAATGCAGGCTGTTTTGACGGCTTTTTGGATAGTGATCACAGTCATACTCACATTCAGACAGACATGCAGACAGCCATGTATACACAAAGACACGGTGACACATGCGGACACTCACAGACCCAGGCAAACTCATCCTTCCCGGCATCACCCCCACCTCCCACTGCCAGCTCCAGGTTCCTACAGGCTCCTGACGTGCCCCAGTTCCTCCCAAGCAAGGAGGATTCAGTAGAATCTCCCACTTCCTTGGCTGAACTTTGGCAAGCCCAGAGCACTACCTTGTGGGCCCTCTGGGAGTAGGGAAGGAGTGGGTAACATGAGACCCCAGGATGGGGCCTCTCCTAGCAGGCAAGGAGCATGGCAAAGGTGCCAGGCTAGCAGGGTCTCCAGTGCCACAGGAGGGCCAGTTCACCCCTCAGGGACAACAGAGGAAGGGGAGACTAAAGAGGAGCCTCTTTCCTCTTGGTGGGAAATGAGCACTTACAGAAAAGGGTGCGTCTAGAGCCAGCCACAAAGTAAACACCAGGGCCATTGCCCAGGCAACAGCAGGCTGGCATGGGACAAGGCTCACCACAATCCCTCTGTACCCCCTGATTTACCCACTCAGCAGCCCCCTGCCTGTCTCTGGGGTCTCCATTCTGGTTTCTGGGCCTGTCTGCAGACTCCCCAAAGGGAATAAGCTGTGCCTCCTCCATCAGACTGTGTGCTTCTTGAAAACAAGGGGTTTTTGCCCCACATCAGTCTAGGGTCGCCCAAAAGATATGGCCTGTGTCTTTCCCCTCAGATTGGAGGATGCTCAAGGGCCTGGCCTGAGTCTCCCTCTTAGACTGAGAGCTCCCCAAGGACAATGGCTGTTGGGTTTTCAGAATGGATTTGCCCTCCTAGAGAGCTTTGTGCATAGTGGGCTCTCAAAAATTACTTCTTTTTTTTCTTTTTCTTTTTTTTTTAGACGGAGTCTCTGTTGCCCAGGCTGGAGCGAAGTAGTGAGATCTTGGCTCACTGCAACCTTCACCTCCTGGGTTCAAGCGATTCTCCTGCCTCAGCCTCCCGAGTAGCTGGGATTACAGGAACGCGCCACCACGCCCAGCTAAATTTTGTATTTTTAGTAGAGATGGGGTTTCACCATGTTGGCCAGGCTGATCTCGAACTCCTGACCTCAGGTGATCCACCCACCTTGGCCTCCCAAAGTGCTGGGATTACAGGCGTGAGCCACCGTGCCCAGCTCAAAAATTATTTATTAATGGTGAGGATGTGGAGAAATTGGATTGCTGTGGAAATGTAAAATGGTGTGGCTGTGGCCAGGCACAGTGGCTCATACCTGTAATCCCAGTGTTTGGGAGGCCAGGAGTGCAAGATCAGCCTGGGAAACATATTGAAACCCCATCTTTATAAAAAATGCAAAATTGGCCAAGCGTGATGGTACACACTTGTAGTCCCAGCTACTTGGGAGGCTGAGGTGGGAGGATCCCTTGAACCCAGGAGTTGGAGGCTGCAGTGAGCTTTGATCCTGCTACTGCTCTTCAGCCTGGGCCACAGACCAAGACTCCCTCTCTAAAAAAGTAATAAAAATAAAATAAAATTTAAAAATAAATAAATAAAATGGTGAAGTTGCTATGGAAATCAGGATGGCAGTTTCTCAAAAAATTAAACATAGACAGGAGGCTGAGGCAGGAGAGTCGCTTGAACCAGGGAGGCAGAGGTTGCAGCGAGCCAAGATAGTGCCATTGCACTCCAGCCTGGGCAACAAAAGGGAAACTCCGTCTCAAAAAATTAAAAATTAAAAAATTAAACACAGAATTACCGTATGATCCAGTAATTCCATTTCTGGGTATATATCCAAAACAACTGAAAACAGGGATGAGGAGATGTTTGTACACTCGTGTTCACAGCAGTGTTATTCACAACAGCCAAGAAATGGAAGCAACCGAAGTGTCCATCTACGGATGAGCGGACAAACACAATGAGGTATATCCACACAATGAAATTGTCTGTATTATTGTATTACATAGAATACATACATTACATGAACAATACATAATTGTATTATTTAGCCTTTTAAAATAAGTGAAGGCTGGGCGGGGTGGCTACACCTGTAATCCCAGCACTTTGGGAGGCTGAGGCGGGAGGATTGCTTGAACCCAGCAGTTCAAGACCAGCCCAGGCAACATAGCGAAACCCCATCTCTACAAAAAAAAAAAAAAAAAAAAAAAAAAACCGGGTGTGGGGGCACACACGCGTAGTCCCAGCTACTTGGGAGGCTGACGTGGGAGGATGGCTTGAGCACAGGAGATGGAGGTTACAATGCACTGAAATTGCACCACTACACCTCAGTCTGGGGGAGCCAGACCCTGTCTCAAATTTAAAAAAAAAAAAAAAGAAATTTTGACACATGCTACAATGTGGATGAACCTTAAAGAGATTATGCTAAGTGAAATGAGCCAGACACAAAAGGACTAATATTGGCTGGGCTTGGTGGCTCACATCTGTAATCCCAGCACCTATATTCTCAGCACTTTGGGAGGCTGAGGTGAGAGAATCACTTGAGGTCAGGAGTTCAGGGCCAGCCTGGACAACATGGTAAAACCCTGTCTCTACAAAAAAAAAAAAAAAAAAAGGTAGCAGAGAGTGGTAGCACGCACCTATAGTCCCAGCTACTCAGGAAGCTGAGATGGGAGGTCTTAGCTTGAGCCCAGGTGGTCAAGGCTGCAGTGAGCCGTGATCATACCAGTGCACTCCAGCCTGGGTGACAAAGCAAGACCCTGTCTCAAAAAAAAAAAGAAATGAATGAATAAATATTGTATTATTCCACTTAGGGTGATAGTGGAATATCACCATTTATGGTGATAGCACAATAATATGGATGTACTTAACACCACTTTACAGTTAAAAATTATTAAAATTATACATTTTGTTGTATATATATATATATTTTGAGATGGAGTTTCACTCTTGTTGCTCAGGCTGGAGTGTGGAGTGCAGTGGCGCGCTCTTGGCTCACTGCAACCTCCGCCTCGCAGGTTCAAGCAATTCTCCTGCCTCAGCCTCCTGAGTAGCTGGGACTACAGGTGCGAGCCACCACGCCCGGCAATTTTTTCTTTTTTTGTATTTTTAGAAGAGATGAGGTTTCACTGTGTTAGCCAGGATGGTCTCAATCTCCTCATCTCATGATCTGCCGCACCTCAGCCTCCCCAAGTGCTGGGACTTACAGGCATGAGGCCACAGCGCGCCGGCTGTATGTTTTACTATACCTACTACCCCCCGTATCATAGGTAAGTATACTATATCATATCATATATACTATATATAATATACGTTTTTTTTTTTTTTTTTTTTTTTTTTTTTTCTTGAGACAGATTCTCGCTCTGTTGCCCAGGCTGGAGTGCTATGGCGTGATCTCGCTTACTGCAAGCTCCGCCTCTGGGTTCACGCCATTCTCTTGCCTCAGCCTCCCGAGTAGCTGGGACTACAGGTACCCGCCACCACACTCAGTTAATTTTTTGTATATTTTAGTAGAGATGGGGTTTCACTGTGTTAGCCACAATGGTCTTGATTTCCTGACCTTGTAATCCGTCCATCTCAGCCTCCCAAAGTACTGGGATTACAGGCGTGAGCCACTGCACCTGGCCATTTTATAATTTTTTTAAAAAGGCCAAGTCAGAAATCAAACACACAAAAAAATAAAACAAAAGGCCAGGCACGGTGGCTCAGGCCTGTAATCCCAGCACTTTGGGAGGCCAAGGCAGTTGGATCACCTGAGGTCAGAAGTTTGAGACCAGCCTGGCCAACATGGTGAAACCCCGTCTCTACTAAAATACAAAAATTAGCCGGGCTTGGTGTCAGGTGCCTGTAGTCCCAGCCACTCTGGAGGCTGAGGCAGGAGAATCACTTGAACCCAGGAGGTGGAGGTTGCAGCGAGCCGAGATCGCACCATTGCACTACAGCCTGGACGACAAGAGCAAAATTCCATCTCAAAAAAAAAAAAAAAAAAAAAGTTGAAAGAGGAAACAAATGACCAGGCTCTCCTTGGTGCCCAGGAGAAGGCTCTGCCCACAGAGGTTGCCCAGGAGCTGGACACCTCCTGCCTGGAAGACCTTTCCCTGCCATTCCTCGTCACTACACCTCCTCAGAGTCTCTACTGTCATCTTTGGAGCCCTAGAGGTTCCTGAACAGGGGAAAAGCCCAGCCTGAACCTGGCATGCATCAGGTCCTTGGCGTTGATGGGGGCCTGCCATCCACAGAGGCTGCCATCCCCAGTCATGCACAAACTCTTCCAAGGCTGCCAGCAGGAGCTTGGAAGTGTTTTCTTGTCAGAAACCTGACTCAGTGTGGGGGTCCTCAAACCCACCAAGCACACACATGCCCGTTCCAACAGGCCACACGCTCACACCCACCTGTAACATACACACAAGGGCGTGCCCACAGAGACACCGCCGGGTCCTCGCAGGCACTCCTGGAAATGAGCCCGCACCCTGGCACACTGAAGGATGATTATCTCGGCTGCCGGATAGGCAGGTCCCGTGGGCAGCAGAGCCCCCTGCTGGCCCAGTGCTGGCATGCCTCGTCTCCTTGACAACCCAGAGCCAGCAGAGGGGTCCTCATTCCCTCAACCTCGCTCCCCAGGCCCCTCAGCTCCAACCGGCCCTGGGATGTTCCCCTCCCCATTTCCTACAGAGGAGAAGAATCCTCTGCAGAAAGACAGAGCAACTGTGGAATCTCGGGTCTCCCTTTGGTCAAGGAGAGCGCCCAGAGCCCCTTTTCAGACTAGACTGGAGCAGTCATTCCTAGAGGCAGGGAATGCCTGCAATGACTCTTCTCTAAGGTCAGCAAATCCATCCCCCGGTCTCACACTGGACAGCACACTTCAGAGGAGGCTAGGGGAGAGCTCTAGGTGTGACTCCACCTGCCCCCCGCCCCCCAGGAGTGCTTCCTGTTGTCTGACAGCCTGGGCAGAGGTAACAGGTGCACACATTGGTTTCCTTCAGGCAAGAGATGGGTCCCAGTCAAGCTGAGACCATGTCCCCTCCCAGGGCAGGTCTCAGCAGATTCCGAAAGTCTCCCCGGAGCACATGGGGCTCCCTGCAGGGAGAGGCTCTCAGCCCCACCCCTGAAACCACCCACCCCCTTACCCCAGCCCTGCCCATCCCTCCTGGGTTACCCCTACCTTCCCCTTCACACATGTGGCCCTGCCTATGAACTGAACCGCTCCCTAATCCAGTCTGTGATGCCCAGAGGCAGCTGGGCAGGTGGCAGGGACAGTGGCTCTGCAGGGACAAACAGCCTCCCCTGGGCTGCTGCCATGAGAGAGCCCCCTGGGCTGGGCTCTCTGGTCAGAAGGGGACAGATGGCATCATCCTCGCTCCAGGTCCTCCTCCCACCTCCCCCTGCCAGTCTGCCTGGCCCCACATTTGGGGACAGGATAACAGCCACACAGTCATGAATACTTGTTGAGTGCTTACTATACCCCAGGCATGCTGCTGTTAAATGCACTAACTCATTTAACAGCAGAACAACCTCTGGAAATAAAGGTGGCACACAGCACCCACCACCTAGAACTCCTGGCTCTCCACTGGGTCGGGTGCTAGGCAGGGAATGCTGGGGTGACCTGTAGGGGCACTGAGGCGTGGGGACAGGGAAGCTGGTGAGAAAGTGACCACTGTCCCGGCATCAAGAAAGCTAACACAGAGAAAAGACCACACTTGCCATTGGTACTGGCCCTGACCCTTTTCTGGCTGTGTGACCTCAAGATCATCACTCAAGGTCACTCAGTTTTCCTTATTTCTTCAGCTATAAAATGAAGACAGGGATAGCAGCCTGACAAAGTGGCTGAGAACCAAGAATTAGGTGTTATGGCCCCTAACACCTCCATCCCCGCATTGGAGCAGACTCTGCTTCCTCGATGTCTCCGGAGTCTGCTCACTTCATCACACCACTGCCCTGCTCTAAGTGGCAGTCACCTCTCTGGCATCTGACAGTCCAGATTGATTATTTTAATATTATGACCACCAGGCCTTGTGGGACGCACCTTGGTCCCCACACCCACCACGCCCTCTTCCTCTATGCTTCGGCCACCCTGGCCTCCTTCCAGCTCCTGTGAAGACCAGGCACCTTTCCAGCCTCAGGTCCTTTGCACATGCTGCTTCTGGAATGCAACCCATGCCCTGATTCACTCCTACCTACCCTGTTGCTCTTAGCAAAAATGTCACTTCCCTAGACACACCTCCTCTGGCCCCAGACCAGGTCAGTTACCTGTGCACCCTCTTGTCAGTGTCTGTTTATTTATGAGCTTATTTTGACCAACATCTCCCCACAGGGCTGTGGGTCCTGGAAGGCAAGGACCATGTTTGCTTTGCTGGTGGTCAAATCCCTGGCTCCTGGCCCAGGGTGGGTGCTCTGCACACTGTTTCTGAATGTTGAGGAATGAATGAGTCTTTCCTCAGAGAGTTAGGGGTAACCAGAACCCTGTCCCCAGGAGGGGTCTAGTAGAGGCAGGGACTGCTTCAGATCTTTGTCTTTTTATATCCCCACCCCTTCCTCAGAGGGAACCAGATGCAGAAGTCAGGGCTGCTGGAATAAGGAAGAAAAGGGGGCGGGGGCCGGTGGCTCATGCCTGTAATCACAGAACTTGGGGAGACAGAGGCAGGAGGATCCCTTGAGCCCAGGAGTTTGAGACCAGCTTGGTCAACATGGTAAGACCCCATCTCCACAAAATAAAATAAAATTAGCCAGGCGCCATGGGGCATGCCGGTAGTCCCAGCTACCTGGGAGGCTGAAGTGGGAGGATTGCTTGAGCCAAGAGTTCAAGGCTGCAGTGAGCCATGGTTGTGCCACTGTACTCCAGCCTGGGCGGTGGAGCCAGATCCAAGCTCAAAAAAAAGAAGTGGGGGAGAAAGGGGTGGGGAGAAAAGGGGGAGCTGCTTCAATCCTCTTTGCAGCTCTGTGCCCTCACCCCAGCTGGCCACACTCCAGCCACGAGCCCTCCTCGTGGGTTCTGCAATGTGCCAAACCCTTGTCCTGAGACTCAGGGCCTGCTCGCTGCATCCAAGTTCCCCTCTCCCTGGACTATAATACGGTGCCTGCCTGCCCCCTCCCCATCCCCTTTTTCCCTTGACTCAACCCTTACCCTCCAGGTCTCACCTTGACTTTCTGAAATATTTGTCTAACTTAGCAAGCTAAGGAATCTGCCATGGTGCCACAGCTAACGTCAGCTCGGGATTGAAAATGCGGGCAGTGGCCGGGCGCGGTGGCTCAAGCCTGTAATCCCAGCACTTTGGGAGGCCGGGACGGGCGGATCACAAGGTCAGGAGATTGAGACCATCCTGGCTAACACGGTGAAACCCTGTCTCTACTAAAATGCAAAAAAATTAGCCGGGCGTGGCGGCGAGCACTTGTAGTCCCAGCTGCTTGGGAGGCTGAGGCAGGAGAATGGCGTAAACCCGGGAGGCGGAGCTTGCAGTGAGCTGAGATCCAGCCACTGCACTCCAGCCTGGGCGACAGAGCGAGACTCCGCCTCAAAAAAAAAAAAAAAAAAAAAAAAAAAAAGAAAATGCGGGCAGAGCCCAGACTCTCAGCCACCTCATTATGCGCCTCATTACTACCGGTTTCTCCCTCCAGGCCCCGCCCTCTCTGAGGCCTCAGTTTCCTTATGTGGGCTCTTCCATGATGAGGGACTTGGACATCTGTAGATTTCAGGAAGATTGGTTGAAAGGAGGAAGGTGGGGAAAGAGGTTAAGGGAGGAGGGGAAGAGGGAAAAAGAGAAGAGGGGAGGGAGGGGAAGACAACAGAGGGGCCTCGGGCCAGCCAGACATGAGAAACGTCAAGTATGTGAAGTACGCCAGCCCTGAGCTATGAATAGTGCAGCAGGCTGTCAGCCCAGGTGGGCCTTTCTGCCCCTCCCATGGGAGCTCTGCACAGGGGGCCTGAAATGGGGAATGGGGCATGAGCTGGGGAGGCACACTTAGGGACAGAGCAAGGGGTGTTGTCACGCAAATGAGATGCAAATACACAGCAGCAGGCAGGTCTGATTGGTGGATCCCTGTGGGGCTGGGAGCATAGGCTGAATGGTCACTCAGCAAAAGGCAGTGCCCAGCCTGCAGCACAATCCAGGGCCTCTGCCCATCCGCACTGTAGCCCCCGCAGCTGCATTTCCCAGGCTTGGAGGTCCCTTCTGGTCACCAGTGGCCAAAATCCCACTGATGCGGTGTAGCCTCTGGAGGCCTCTAAAGGTCGTGATAAGGCTCTGCCTGCCCCGGACACCATCCCTGACCACCCCGGAACCAGGTCAGCCTCTCCTCCTTGGAGCTCCCAGATCTGACAGACAGCTGGGCACCTGGAAATTATAACATCCCCAGTCCTGGCCTCTAGATCCCTCTCCTCATCAGTGATCCCAGCGGGACACACACTGGGCTTAGGGGCTGGAGGCCCAGTTCATGGCCCCCGTCCGGCCCCTTGTGTGCCCCCAAAGAAAGCAGTTACCTTCAGAGCCGGTTCCTCCTTCTGTCATTCTAGGACTGTTCACTGGGTGCCACCAAGGGCCTGGCACTGGGCTGGGGGGGGCAGTGACACAAGGGAAGATGAATCAGAGGCCAACTGTTTCAGGTCCCAACTGCGTGACCTTGGTCAAGTCCTTTCCCTCTTCATGCCTCAGTCTCCTCAGCTGTAAACTGGGTCCTGGAGAGGACTCAATGTTGAGTGTCTGGCATGCAGAAGTTGCTTAACAAATCAGTTCCGTAGTCTAAGGATTTTCAAAAATTAACAAAAGCAGTCCCTGATTTTATAAAACCAAGGAGACAGACATGCAACAAATGAAGGTGCTGTAGGGCATAGTGTTTAAAAGTTCCTAAGCAGAACCTGGGCACAGTGGCTCATGCCTGTAATCCCAGCACTTTAGGAGGCCGAGGTCGGAGGATCACTTGAAGCCAGGGGTTAGAGACGAGCTTGCCCAACATGGTGAAACCTTTTCTCTACCAAAAACACAAAAAGTAGCCAGATGCAGTGGCACGTGCCTATAGTCCCAGGTACTCAAGAGGCTGAGGCAGGAGAATCGCTTGAACCCGGGAGGAAGAGGTTGCAGTGAGCAGAGATCGTGCCACTGCACTCCAGCCTGGGCGACAGAGCAAGACTCAGTCTCAAAAAAAAAAAAAAAGTTCCTAAGCAGGATTCAGAGGAAGCTGGTTTGAATCCTGACTCAGGCCCTATCTGTATGTCACTGGACAAGTTACCAACCTCCCTGAGCTTCTGTTTCCACAGATATTAAGTAGAGATAATCCATCGCCCATGGGATTGTTGTACAGATTAAAGAGACGGTGTGTGTAAAGTGCTCAGCACAGCAGTGTCTGGCCCTGAGGGCTGCAATACATGTTTGCTATAACCAATACTCCCATTGTTATTATTATTGGTGGACAATGCAGTGCCAAGTGCTGCGGGAACACTCAGTTCATCAGTCAGCAGCGTTCTAACAGGGCCTGGCCTAGAAGCTGGATATAGAGCAGTGAATAAGACAAAGTCCCTCCCCTTGCGGGGCACAAGGTCTAGCGCGCAGAGGAGGAAGTCGCCGTATATTTGAGTGGTGGAGGGAGGCTTTACAGAAGATATTTGAATTGGGCATTGAAAGAGGAACAGGAGTTGGAGAAATGGAAAAGGCAGAGAAGGCCCTTCTAGACAAGGGAAAGAGACGGCACAGCAAGTTTCTGGAAAGGGGGAGAGGGTGACATATTCCCACTCTTTCTTTTTTTTTTTTTTTTTTTAAACAGAGTCTCACTCTGCGCCCAGGCTGGAGTGCTGTGCGGGTGCGATCCTCGGCACTCACTGCAACCTCCGCCTCCCAGGTTAAGTGATTTCCTGCATTCAGCCTCCCAACAAGTAGCTGGGATTTACAGGCACCCGCCACTACGCCTGGCTAATTTTTGTATTTTTATTTTATTTTATTTTATTTTTTTGAGACGGAGTCTCGCTCTGTCACCCAGGCTGGAGTGCTATGGCCGGATCTCAGCTCACTGCAAGCTCCGCCTCCCGGGTTCACGCCATTCTCCTGTCTCAGCCTCCCGGGTAGCTGGGACTACAGGCGCCGCCACGTCGCCCGGCTAGTTTTTTGTATTTTTTAGTAGAGACGGGGTTTCACCGTGTTAGCCAGGATGGTCTTGATCTCCTGACCTCGTGATCCGCCCGTCTCGGCCTCCCAAAGTGCTGGGATTACAGGCTTGAGCCACCGCGCCCGGCCTGTATTTTTATTTTTATATCTATTTATTTATTTATTTTGACACGGAGTTTCGCTCTTGTTGCCCAGGCTGGGGTGCAAAAGTGCAATCTCGGCTCACTGCAACTTCTGCCTCCCAGGTTCAAGCGATTCCTCTGCCTCAGCCTTCCTGAGTAGCTGGGATTACAGCTACTGCGGTGGTATGAGCCACCACTCCTGGCTAATTTTGTATTTTTAGTAGAGACAGAGTTTCTCCATGTTGGTCAGGCTGGTCTCGAACTCCCGACCTCAGATGATCCACCGGTCTCAGCCTCCCAAAGTGCAGGGATTACAGGTGTGAGCCACCGTGCCCAGCCAACATATTCCACTCTTATCCTGCCCTTCCAACTGTACCTCCAGTTTCATCTCCCATCTTCTTTCACCTGGTCTGCTGCCTCCACTGCCCCAGACCCTTGTGTGGCTCCGAAGTAGCTATGGGAGCGAGTCAGGTTCCTAGCACAGCACGAGGGATACGCCCTGATGGGGGAGGGAAGGGGCGGGATCTGGTCTCATTGGCCTTGCCGGCCTGACCTCCCTGTACTCTGAGCCTTGTACTCCTCAGTCTCTTAAGAGGCCAGGCTGGTTCATGCCTCCTTGCCTGTGCTAATGCTGGGTCACCCTGCCTGGCATGCCCTTCTCTCCCTTCTTCTCCATCCCTTTCTTGTCCCAGCAAACTTTTTTTTTTTTTTTGAGACGAAGTCTCACTCTGTCTCCAGGCTGGAGTGTGGTGGCGCAATCTTGGCTCACTGCAACCTCCACCTCCCGGGTTTAAGTGATTCTCCTGCCTCAGCCCCCCGAGTAGCTGGGACTACAGGCACATGCCACCACGCCCAGCTAATTTTTGTATTTTCAGTAGAGACGGGGTTTCACCATGTTGGCCAGGCTGGTCTCGATCTCTTGACCTCGTGATTTGCCTGCCTTGGCCCCTCAAAGTGCTGGATTACAGGCGTAAGCCAGTGCGCCCAGCCCCAGCAAATATCTTTCAAGCTTTGGCAAGCCTCATCTCCCCACAGTGAAGCCTTCCCCTCAGAGCTGGAGCATCTTTGGAGGAGGCAGGGGCTCAGCCATGTTCATTGACAGAACCCTGGGGTCCCCCACACCACTCACGAGCAAACCCAGACTCCACACTGAATCACAGAAGACACAGAGAAGCAGAACTTAATCTACATCTCTCTGCACACACCACCCATTACATCTGTCCTCCCCACCCCTTCATTATGCCAACCTTTGCTTGGATTTCAGGGCTCAGCTGTGGGGAAGAGGGTCTACCTTCCCTGGGTGAGGGGTGTCCTCCCAGCTCTTTGTTGTCAGAGAATATAGCAGTCACAACAATGACAGACCTAGGAGTCTGAGAGACCCAGCTTTAATTTTTGTGGGGGGGTGAGGGTGGATAGGGTCTTGCTCTGTTACCCAGGCTGGAGGGCAGCGGTGCAATTATAGCTCACTGTAGCCTCGAACTCCTGAGCTCAAGCAATCTTCCCAACTCAGCCTCCCAAGTGGCTGGGACTACAAGTGTGCACCACCACACCTGGCTAATTTTTTAGAGACAGGGTCTTGCTATGTTGCCCATGTTGGTCTCAAATTCTTGACCTCTGGCTCATGCCTGTAATCCCAACACTTTGGGAAACCAAGGCAGGAGGATCACTTGAGCTCAGGAGTTCAAGACCAGCCTAGGCAACATAGGGAGACCCCCACCACTACAAAAAAATTAGCCAAGCATGGTAGTGTGTGCCTGATTGTGCCACTGCACTTCAGCCTGGGTGACAGAGCAAAACTCTCTCTCTCAAAAAAAAAAAAAAAAAAAAAAAAATCCTGGCTTCAAGCAATCCTCCTGTCGAAGCCTCCCAAGTCTCTGGGATTATGGGTATGAGCCACCGTGCCTGGCCCAGCTTGAAATTTGATGCTTGGTGACCTTAAGTGAAGTTATTTGCCCACTCCAGGTCTCAGTTGTTGCATCTGTAATTATACATCCCCCTTATGACGGCACTTGAAAATCGATCAAAAGGATTTCACTATAGAATCCTCAGGTTAATGACAGATTTGGAAACAGGAGATGAAAGAAAGGAGATTAATCATATCACCAACTGGTTTTTAACCAATCTCTATGGCAATTCTACCCAGCTTCCGACTTCCAGCTTTAAACTCCTGTTAATGCCTTTTTGACCACATTCACTCTCCAGCGATTACCATGGTGAAGACACTAGCTTGTGTAGGCTGCAGGTCCGTCTCCCCAGTCACACTGGGCCATTTTTACATTAATATTTTTGGCAGGGGGCCCCCTGAGGGGTGTTCGGTACTGGTAGATCGGGTGGATGCAAATCTTAGGACTCATGGTTATACAATCTTTGTGGAGACTTTTTGTCTGGCTTTTGGGCGGTAGGAAAAGCAGACAAGGAGGCCCTTGAGGGCAAGATTGTGTCTCATTCATCCAGGTCCCAAGAGAGAGCCTGGAACGCAGAGAGCAAGCAAGCAGCAATCACCACTGACAGCGGGTTCGTTTTGGCTCCGGCCCACTGCCGCACTTTCCCGAGCCCTGGGCCTCCCATGCTGGGGTCAGGTTGTTCTCCTGCCCTAGGCTGAAATTAGGGAGAGAGCAGGAGGGGCGCTGTCTGCAAGCCAGGCCTGGGAATATCCTCAGCATCCCCAGACCACGCCCCATCTCTCAGATAAGGCTTTCCCTAGCACTGGGGGTACCTAGGCCTCTAGGCCACTGGAGAAGACAAAGGTCCCAGTGCGGAAGGAAGAGGAGCTGTTTCTCTCTCACTTTGGCAACCCCGGCCTGGTTGTGTGGTCCCCATTTTCTGCCTCCTACCCTCCCCTCTTGCAAACATCCCCCCTGCCCGCCGCACCATCTCCTGGGCTCTGGACCCAACCTCAGTTGTCCCCCTCGCCTTCCTTGAAACATCTAGGTGCTGTGTGGGAGGGGCACAGTGCCAAGGCTTCATTAGAGCTAATGAAGTTCAGCTTTGCGATGCCACTGCAAGATACAGTGCGCAGACAGCCTCCATTGCAGCCTGGGGCCTCCGCCCCCTCCTCCGCCTCTCTTGGGGAGGAGCCCAGGGCCACACCTCCAGAAGAGGAAAGGAAGATTTATAAGAATCTTCCCAGGCCAGGTGCGGTGGCTCATGCCTGTAATCCCAACACTCTGGGAGGCTAAGGCAGGCAGATCACCTGAGGTCAGGAGTTCAAGACCAGCCTGACCAACATGGCGAAAGCCCATCTCTACTAAAAGTGGGTGCCTGTCATCCCAACTACTCGGGAGGCAGAGGCAGGAGAATCGCTTGAACCTGGGAGAGGTTGCAGTGTGCCGAGATCATGCCATTGCACTGCAGTCTGGGTGACAGAGCAAAACTCTGTCTCAAAAACAACAACAACAAAAATCTTCCCTAGTACAGAGAGTGCCTTGAGGCCAAGGAGAGATCGGGTTCCGGGGCAAGAAGTAGAAACAGCATCAGAGTGGGGGCAAGATTCTCCCTTGGGCTGCCAAAGGCTCCCCTGTGCATTGCTCAGTCCAAAAGCCTGGGGTCCCCCTTTCTACCTGGACCTTGGGGAACTCACCATTCCTTCCTCTCCTTCTTTTCACGGAATCACCGCAGGTCAGAGCTGAAGGAACTCTGGGCACTTCTCTACAACCCTCTTATGACAACTCAACAACCCGAGGCCCCTTCCTCCTCCCACCTGGCATCCATCCTCTCAAGCGATCCTCCTGCCTCAGCCTCCCGAGTAGCTGGGACTACAGGCGTGAGCCACCATAGTCCCTACAGTCCTAACCACACAGGGCTGGCTTCCTTCCACTCTTGCTGGTCCTTTCTTCTCTGCTCTATCCCCTTGGACTGTCCTTTCTCTAGGCCTCAGTTTCCCCATGAGGCAAATGGAGAGACAGGGAAGGAGGGTGGCCTCTGATATTCCTCCAGCTGAAACAAAGGAAGACGTCCCCCCTCTGGATAGCTTTCCTCCTCCTTCCGTCCCTTTTCGGGAAAAAGACAGAGTTCCTCCACCTTGAGCATAAGGGAGACTCTATGGAGAGCCTCTCCCTCCAGCCTTCGGGGACTCTCAGGATCAGGAAAAGCTCTAGATTGCCCAGGCCCCCACCTCTCCCTCCTCCCAAGAGCTCTGAGTCTGGCGTCCACACCCGATTCTTTCCAAGCTCTCACACTTTTGGGGAAATCAAAAAGGAAGAAGCAGCTGTTGATGCAGGAAAACAGAGCCAGACAGAAGTCAGATTGGAGACAGAAACACTCTCGGCCAGAATGAACTCGGCCCCTCCCTAGGTGGACCCCAACTTGGGGCTAAGGCCCCTTGAGTGGTTATCCTCCCACATGGCTCCCACGCGGTCCCGCAGCCCACCACATTCCTCCGGCCACACACCTCCCACCAGCCTCCCCACTCCGAGAGGCCAAGGCAGGTCTGTTTCTGTCCCTCAGGCCTCAGCCTGTGGGTCTCAGTCATCCCCATGTCCTGCCCCACGCTGTCTCTCCTCCCAGGGATTGTCCCACCCCCACGCTGTCTCTCCTCCCAGGGATTGTCCCGCCCCCACGCTGTCTCTCCTCCAGCGGATTGTCCACCCCACACGCTGTCTCCTCTCCAGGGATTGCTCCACACCCACCGCTGTCCTCCTCCCCAGGGATTGTCCCGCCCCACCGCTGCTCTCCTCTCCCAGGGATTCAGGCCGAGCTTTGAAAGGGTCACTGCAAAGAGGACCTGCCTGCCGAGGGCCTAGCCAGACCCAGGGCCAACTCCTCGGCCAGATTCCCGGCGGCTGGGGACAAAGGCCCCACTGTTCCCCGACCCCCGGATGCCCCCAAATGCACTGGGCATAAGAAGTCTTTCTTTGCCCAGTTCCGCTCCTTACGGGCCCGGGCTCCTTGCCACCGGGAGTAGCCTTGGCTCCTCCTCCAGGAGAAGCTGGGGGGTTGGCGGGACAGGGAATTACCAGTTTCCCCATTGCCACCACCATACACCCAAACCCCTTGGGCACCCAGAATGATGAAACCTAGCTGGGTGCGGTGGCTCATGCTTGTAATCCCAGCACTTTGGGAGGCTGAGGCAGGCGGATTACCTGAGGTCAGGAGTTCGAGACCAGCCTGGCCAACATGCTGAAACCTTGTCTCTACAAAAATAGAAACATTAGCCAGGCGTGGTGGCGCACCTGTAATCCCAGCTACTCAGGAGGCTGAGGCACGAGGATGATGACGCAACCCTGGGGCCAACTTTAGGACCAGTGGCCCAGGACCCTCTCTGCTCCTTGGCCACCAAGCCCTTCGTGGGCCTAGAATACAATCCCACCTTTTCCCACCTATCAGAACCATACCCACCCTTGCAGTCCTCCTCCAGGAAGCCTCTCAGGACTACCTATCCTCTGAGGAGCCTCACAGTCCAAACCATAGCAGCCAACTCCTGATGTTCCCAGAGGCTGGGGACATCTCTGCCTGCTCTCCTCAATGCCCCACAGTAGGAAGTAGGATTCACCTGCTCCTCTCATTTCCTATCATATAGTGCTGATGCCAAAGCAGGGCCCTGAAAGTTTCCTGTGCCAAGGCTTTCCTGAATTCTCTCTAGTGCATATCATTCTCCAGCCTGTGCTTGCCTGGACCTCATTGCACCTCCAGTGACGGGGGCCTCATTACCTCCAGAGGCAGGTCACTTTCTCTTTAGATTACTCTGACCATAAAGGTCAGTACTTTTTGCTGAGCCAAAAGTGCATTGTTCTCATTTCTATCCATTGATTGTTTTTTTAATAATAGTTGCTACCAATAATTGAGATGACTAAATCTCAGCCACTTTACCAATATTACCTCATTTAGCCCTCTCCATAATTTTGGGGGATTATTTCAGGGATAAGAAAACCAGCCAGGTGTGGTGGCTCACACCTGTAATCCCTACACTTTAGGAGGCCAAAGCGCAGGGATTGCTTGAGTCCAGGAGTTTGAGACCAGTCTGGGCAACATGGCAAAACCCTGTCTCTATAAAAAATACAAAAATAGAAAAATTAGCTGGGCATGGTGGCATGCACCTGTAGTCTCAACTACTCAGGAGGCTGAGGAGGGAGGCTCACTTGATCCCAGGAGTTCAAGGCTGTAGTGCACCAAGCTCACACCACTGCACTCCAGCCTGAGCAATAGAACGAGACCCTGCCTCAAAAGAATAAAAGAAAACCGAGGCTAAAACAATGAAGCAACTTGACCAAGGGCACACAGTGAACAAGGAGTACATCTAAAATTTGGACCTCAGCAGGCTGAAGGCAGGCAAAGCCCATACACTCTACCTGAGGATGCTCCTGCCTCCCAACGAACTGAGGGTCATGCCAGGCTCAGGCCTCGTAGCTCCCGTGATTGGCCTGTCTAGATTAAATGGTGGACCATATCTCCCTCGGGGTCCTCTTTTTTTCTAGCCAGCTCCTCTCCAGCCTTTTTCAGTAGATGAGGTGTGGCCTGCAGATAGTGACTAACTAGTTCTTTGTTGTTGTTGTTGTTGTTGTTTGAGGCGGAGTCTCGCTCTGTCGCCCAGGCTGGAGTGCAGTGGCCGGATCTCCGCTCACTGCAAACTCCGCCTCCCGGGTTCCCACCATTCTCCTGCCTCAGCCTCCCGAGTAGCTGGGACTACAGGCACCCGCCACCTCGTCCGGCTAGTTTTTTGTATTTTCTAGTAGAGACGGGGTTTCACTGTGTTAGCCAGGATGGTCTCGATCTCCTGACCTCGTGATCCGCCTGTCTCGGCCTCCCAAAGTGCTGGGATTACAGGCTTGAGCCACCGCGCCCGGCTTTTTTCTTTTTTTTTTGAAACGGAGTCTCACTCTGTTGCCCAGGCTGGAGTGCAGTGGCGTGATTTCAGCTCACTGCAATCTCCACCTCCCGGGTCACAACCATTTCTTCCTGCCTCAGCTTCCCAAGTAGCTGGGACCACAGGTGCCCGCCACCACAACCTGCTGGATTTTTTTATTTTTTAGTAGAGATGGCGGTTTTGCCGTGTCAGCCAGGATGGTCTCGATTCTCCTGGACCTCGTGATCTGCCCGCCTGGCCTCCCAAAGTGCTGGGATTACAGGCTGTGAGCCACCGCGCACCGCGCCCAGCCTCTTGACTAGTCTTAATTCAAACCAACAAATGGGGAGCAGAGGGGGTCAGAGGGCAAGAGGTCATCTGCCTAGGTGCACAGGGCTTTGAGGAGGTTTCAGATGTCCCTGGGCCTAAGGTTTAGGAATGGAGGGAGGTGGCCAGAAATCCAACACTCCCTTCTCGCTCTTTTTTGTTTTATTTTGTTTTGTTTTTTGAGACAGGGTCTCATTATGTTGCCCAGGCTGGAGGGCAGTGGTGCAGTCACGGCTCACTGCACTCGAACCCTCCAGCTCAAGTGATTTTCCCACCTCCACTACCTGAGTAGCTAGGACTACATGCTCAGCTATGTTTTTTTTTTTTTTTTTTAGACTACATTTTGCTCTTGTCACTCAGTCTGGAGCGCAATGGCATGATCTTGGCCCACTGCAATCTCCCTCTCCCAGGTTCAAGCGATTGTCCTGCCTCAGCCTCCCAGGTAGCTGGGACTACAGGTGTGTGCCACTTTGCCCAGCCAATTTTGTACTTTTAGTAGAGACGGGGTTTCACCGTGTTGACCAGGCTGGTCTCAAACTCCTGACCTCAGGTGATCCACCCGCCTTGGCCTCCCAAAGTGCTGGGATTACAGGTGTGCGCCTCTGTGCCCGGCACCAACACCCTTTCTGTGAGAGATAGAGAATTGATAGTTAGGACAGGCCCTGCCCCAAACCAGGCTCTGTCTAACCCTCTAACTTCAAAAGGACAGAATCTTCCACCACAAAGAGATGCATTGAGCTGAACATCTCAGGGCCAGAGAGATGAAAAATAAACAGGCCTCTTGATTCCAACCTGTAGTTTTTTTCCCACGTGCTCTTTCTTCAGCACCGACCCCTCAGAACTCTGAGGGAACAAGAGAGGGAGGGAGAGCCAAAGAGAAGCTGAAGACTGGGGAAGCCCCCGGTGACCCCTGCCATGCTTCGGTGTGGGCGAGTGGACCTTCCCTTCCTCTCTAGGTTTGGCTCAGGCACTGTTGTGAGAAAACAAGGTGTGATACACCTCCAAGCCACCTTCCCAAGACCCCAGCACCCCCACTTCCAAAGGGATAGGCTATAGGAGTCTGTGGTTTTTCCATACACACTGTCCCATTAGTCATGAATTAATTCTGGTTTTTTTTTTTTTCAATCTTTTTACTTCATGGCCAACGTAATAGCATTATTCATGAATTCAGTCATTTGGTCTACAAACATTATCTGAGGACTTGCTGTATGCCAGGCTCTGTGGACACCGAGACAAACATGACACCTCTGGGGCCCCTTGGAATGGGGTTAAGAACATGGCCAACTCTTCAGCTCTGCCACTTACTTGCTGGGTGGCCTTTGGAAGCCATGGTATCTCCTTGTGTCAGTTTCTTTTTTTTTTTTTTCTTTTTCTTTCTTTTTTTTTGAGAAGGAGTTTCACTCTTGTCACCCAGGCTGGAGTGAAATGGCACGATCTCGGCTCACTGCAACCTCTGTTTGCCCGGTTCAGGCAATTCTCCTGTCTCAGCCTCCCAAGAAGCTGGAAGTACAGGTGCGCATCCCATGCCCGGCTAATTTTTTGTGTTTTTAGTAGAGACGGGGTTTCACCATGTTGGCCAGGTTGGTCTTGAACTCTTGACCTCAGGTGATCTGCCCACCCCAGCCTCCCAAAGTGCTGGGATTACAGGTGTGAGCCACCGTACCCAGCCTGTGTCAGTTTCTTAATCTGTCAAGTGGGGTGATGGTAATATACCATAGAGGTAAGCACTATGGAAGGAGTTGCTATCATTATTTTTCTTGGCCTCAAATAACTCCTGTCTGGTGGGGTAGATGGATATGAGATGGGCCATCACAGTGTCAGGGGTAGAGCTGAGCCTGGGGCGCCCTGGGAGGCCACAGGCGGGGCTGTTCCCTGGTTTGCACTTCACAAACATTTATGGAGAACTGCTCTGTGCCAGGCTCTGTGCTGGCCACTAGGGACACAGAGATGAACAGGACACATTGTCCACTCATCCCTGCTCCTCCCTGCCCTCCCCTCTCCCTCTTGGAGCCCAGTCCAAGAACCCTGCACTGAGGGGGGCCACGAAGGACAGAACCAACCACAGAGGGAAAGGCATGGCCTGGGAGCTGGGAGTCAGAAGATGGGTCCTTGTCTGCCAAGGCTGAGGGACCTTGGGCACTCCCCAGTCTGTTTCCCCACTGTAGCATAAGAGAGTTGGACATGATGACCCCTTTGGTCCTCGCCCACTCTGACAGGTGGTAAATACACCCCACCCCAAAAGGGCTTTAAAATCTCCCCAAAGTCCAGCCCCAAGGCCATCTCAGCCTGACGTCCCACTGAGGCAGTGGGGGAGGAGACGTCCGCCTGGCACAGACTGGTACTGCCCTGCTGACAAACTGGCACAATTTCACAAGAAACAGGGGGGGCTGGATCTAAAGGCGGGTTGTTTGAAGGGGGTGGGGGGGTGCTAGGGGAAAGGCAGCACCAGCTCCCACATGCCCTATTCATGTCTCTCTCCCGAGACGGTGAGAGCAGGATCATTAAAACCGGGCTTTGTCCAAATCCCTGACCAAGCCAATATCTCACCTTTGAACCCCTGCAGCCAACAGAGCAGGGCTTGATGCCCCTTTGGAAGGAAAACACCAGTGAACTGAGCCCTGGCCGAGTGCTATAGGCCGGCTTGGGGCAGGGTGGGAAAGATTGGAGGAGTAAAGAAATAGAACAGAAGACAAGCAACCAAGCTGTAATCCAGCCAGAAGCTGACCTTGATCTTGGGCTGTGTACAAAATGGACACAGATTTGGGGTGGGAGTGACAGCGGGACACAGCAGGTCCTGAGAAGCCAGATAGTGAGGGTGAGAGCAAGACCCTAGAGCCAGACTGCCATGTTCCTACCCTGGCTCCACAGGGCACTGGGGGTGTGATTTGGGCTGCAATATTAGCTGTCTGTGCCTCAGTGTCCTCAACTGTAAAATGGGGATAATAATGGTATCTACCTCTTAGTGGTATTGTGAGGATCAAATGAGGTTGTTTTTATAAATCCTGGCCAGGAGTTTTTGCTGTCTGTGTATTAACTATGAGCTACACTGTGAAAGCAATTCCCCTTCCTTAAAAACACATTTTTTGTTTCCAGGCACCAATGCTCATTTGAATATATTTGCTGGCATATTTGATATCTCCAATGACCATCTCCAGATTTCTACATTGGAATCCAACTTACAAGAATCCACCTGACCCACTATACTGCTGGAAACTTCCCTGCATGGCTAGCCTGGGATGCTGTGGGTCACAAGCCCCTCCCTAGAAGTTCTCCTGAGTATCTAACTGCAGTCCCTCACATTGTAACTTCTTCCACACTGCTGCTTTGTAGTCTCTCTTTTAACCTTACACATCAAGAAGTCCTTCTGAGTATTCCTGCAATGAAGGATGAAGCAATCTACTACCCACTCCTGCACTGCTCTGCTCAGAACCAGCACCCTCCCTCACTCCCACTCCCATCCATGCCAAGAACGCTGCACTTCTTCCCCATGAGCCCAAGGTCAGCCCGAGGAGAGTGGCACAAGCATGGGGCCTCTTCCCCTGACCCAGTCCCTCTCTGCTTGGGCTAGGATCCGTGCAAGCCTGACCAATTGCTGTAGTCAGACACCTTCCTAATAGCTTTACTCCCCAAGCTTCATCTTGTGCCCTGACTACCTTCAAGTGTCCTGGGTTCTTGCCTGGGCACTGTCACTGTGTAGGCTCAGACCCTCTCTGTGAAATGGGACACCAACACCTACCCTGCCCACTCCCATTCTTCCTGTTTATTATTATTGAGGCCTTTGAATCCAGCATTGAATGTAGAGGATTTACTGCTCCCACGGTTCCCAAGAAGAGGTCAGGGCCTCAGGTGCAGGATCTTGGAATTCCCAGCCACCTTGGGGTGGACCCAACCACACTGTGGGCAAGTGGAAGCCACTGGAGCTGGGGACCTTTGGGCTGCCTTTGGAGGTGAAATGACTGGTTATATAATCGAGATTCAAATCGCATGCCAATGAGTACATGGCAGTAAGAGTCGTCACTTTGGGGAATGGGGTCTGTTGCCCTGGCAGAGGGGAGAACCACATGGGATCAAAAGCCACTCACCCCCAGCTAGGCTGCAGGGTTGGGGTGGAGACAGAGAGGGGTGCAGGGGATAGAGATGAAGTATTTGTTGTTGGTGGGGGACTGAAACCAAGGGACTCATGCTTAATGACCTCCACCCCCACCCCCTGTCCATCCTGAATTTCAAGTTCATAATTAGGAAACACACTTTGGCTGAAGGGAGTCCGGGAGAGATGCAGATTGAGGGAGAACTGAACACATCCAGCAACCAAGGAACACACCAGTCTCCAAAAGAGTTGCAAGCAGCAGATCCCACCTTCAACACTGCCGGGAAAGCCGGGGAGGAGAGTCCCCAAGTCTTTCAGCCCTGTCTAAAGAGGAACAGGCCTCAGCCCAGGCCTTGACCTCAACCTGGACCTCAGGGAATTTCTTTTCCGAGCTCAGGGAAACTGTTGACCTGACAGTGTTCAACCCTTCAACTTAGGAGGAGGGAGGCCTGCTGGAGTGCTCCTGCAGGGCGGGCAGCCAGGCTCAGAGGTAAGGGAATGACCCTAATGGGGGATGGGGCCGGGAGGCCCCTGCTGGCCCCTCCCCAGACTCAGCAGCTGGCAGATGAAAGAACCCAAGCAGAGCAGCCCAGCGCTGAGTAATGCCCCTGGCACCCCGCGCTTTGACCCACCCACAGCCGGTCGGAGAGTGCAGAGGGGAGGGCAGCCGCGCCGCCAGAGCCGGGGGTCCCAGGCCTGTGTCTAGGACTTCCCCAGGACCCAGGAGGGCGGCGGAACCGTGCCTGGCAACCCGTCCCGCAGTCCGACCCGGCAGGGGGCGAGTGTGGCGCGGGGAGGGGGTGGTCTGGACTCCTTGGCGGAGGACGTCCCGCTACGGGAACCCCCTCCCCCACTCCCTCTCCCTCCAGCTGTGCCGGGGCCTCGCCAACGGAAAACGAAAACTCGGGCAGAGGAAACGGCGGCAGGCGCCCCGCCTGACAAACCCGGACAAAAGCTGCGGGCCTCCCGCCCCCGCTGCCCAGCCGCTGGGGGCCTGGCACCGCCACCCGGGTCTGTGCCCCCTGCCCTGGCAGCCCCGTGCCCGTCCCGGCCCCTTGCCTACCTTCCTCCTTCCCGCCCCTCTATCCCGGACAGCTCTTGCTCGGGCCCCCTCCCGGGCCTGCCACTAGCTGAAGCTCCCCGCAGCGGTGCCCGCGGTGCCCGCGCCCACCGTGCGCCCCAGGCTGTGCAGGGCGAGCGGGGTCGCAGCGACCCCGGCCTGACCGCCCGCTCCCCAGCAGCTACCGGCCCCGCCCACTTCCCTGGCCCAGCGCCCTCACCTGTGGGGGCCGGGGCTCCGGGCGGGGCGGGATCCCGACCAGGCAGAAGGCGACTCCATTCATCGGGTGGCAGCGGAGGCTCTGTGGCCAGGGCACTGCTGGGGGCGCCGGCAGGGACCCGGGAGGGGCGGGGCCGGGGCGGGGCCCAGCGCGGTGTGGCTCCCCCCCGGGGTCCGCCCCCTCGCCCCTCCCCCTTCCCACCACCCACCCCGCGCTCCCTTCGGGGTGAGCCGGTGGCCTCGCTCAAGGGCCACAGACCGGCAACTGGGCTGAGGCAGGGACGAGGGCTGCCTGAGAGTTGAACGTCAGAGCCCAGTCTGGGGAGAGAGGCGGTCTCCAGGAGACGCTTTCCCGGCCTCCAAGGGACCGGCCCAGATAGAGGGCCATCCAGGCCCAGGAAAGAGGACAAGGGCACCGAACCCAGAACTAGCACAGGGACAGGGAGGGAGGGAGAGGGAAGCAAAGAGAAACAGCCAGCCAGAGGTGGTCAGAAACAGAGATCCAGAGACCCAGAAAGAATGAGAAAGACAGAGACAAGATAGAGACAGCACAGAGAGAGGCAGAGAAGGTGAGAAACAAAGATGAGGAGACCCAGGATCAGAAAGTGGGGGAGACAGAAAAAGGCTTAGAGGCCTTCTTCCCTTTAGAGACCCCTAGACATTGAGACACAAGGGCAGATTTAGTGCAGGGGGCGGGGAGACGGGGTGCCCCTCAGTGTAGGGTAAGCCCCTCCCAGCCAGAGTCTCAGCCCAGGATCCCAGAGGGGCAGGGGAGTCGAGGATAGAAGACAGGCTGGCAGGTGCCTCAGCCCTTCTGACCCCCACCCAGCCTGTCCTGGGGCTCAGGTCATGGGGCCAGCCCACAGTCCTGCTCTGCAGTGAAGAGCAGTGACAGCAGAGGCTCCCAGTCACCAGCACCCCACAGCCACCCTTCCTGGCTTTACTCTGAGCTCGGCCTAAAGAGATGCCCTGGTCCTCAGCCAGCTTCTTTCCTTGTCCCCCAGAAGGACCCCTCCAGCCCAACCCCTGACAGTCCAGGGAAGGACAGTCCTTCTGTCTTTCTTTCTTTCTTTCTTTTTTTTTTTTTTTTTTTTTTTTTTTT
>NW_016806950.1:533146-541085 GCF_001698545.2 Rhinopithecus bieti | reverse complement strand
GACAAGCCTTTTTTTTTTTTTTTTTTTTTTTTTTTTTTTTTTTTTTTTTTTTTTTTTTTTGAGGCAGGGTCTCACTCTGTCACCCAGGCAGGCATACAGTGGCAAGATCTAGGCTCACTGAAACCTCCACCCCAGGTTCAAACGATCTTCCTGCCTCAGCCTCCCCGAGTAGCTGGGACTACAGGCCCATGCCACACCGCCAGCTAACTTTTGTATTTTGGTAGAGACAGGGTTTCACCAGGATGGCCAGGCTGGTCTCGAACTCCTGACCTCCAGTGATATCCGCCTGCCTCAGCCTCCCAAAGTGGTGGGGTTATAGACGTGAGCCACCACACCTGGCCTTGTCCTTCATTTCTAGAAAATAGCTAGAAAATTCTTTCTACTCTCTAACTCCCATTCTTTCTGCTTCTTACTTCCTACAGCTTATGCTTACCTCTTTCCCATGCCTTTTGCAGTTGAAGTGGCTTCCATATTCCTTTCCCCAGATTATGTAGAAAAGAAGGCAGAGGATAAAATAGGACTTGGAGAGAGGAGGCAGTGAAAGCGGGAAGGCCAGCTCTGCCTGCTGGAGTTACCACCTTCCTTGGACAAGGAGATCCCTGAGAGCCAAGCAGCCCCAACCCCCACCCTTTTATCCTTGATCAGGGTCGGGAACTCAGGTCTTAGAGGGGTTGGGGTGCCCCAGACAACGATTAGGCCATCCCTACTCCTGTGAACCTGAGGAATGAGATACTGACTGGATTTTAGATCATATGCTTCATTTGATGTATTTTAAATCCCCTGGTGGTCAAGAGAAAGAGATTCTGTTTCATAATAATGGAGGGGCAGTTAAATGACTCCTCTCCCTTCCTCATCCTTTTTCATCAAGGTCATGTGCAGCCAGAATTAGCCTCCAATTCTGGAAAGTCCTTCCTGCTGTCTAACTGTAATCTGTCATACTGCCTGGATTTTCTTGCTTAACTTTCAACCAGGTGCCTGTTTCTGCCTCTTTCTGTCCTGTAGCTCCAATGGTCCAACGCTTGTTGCCACCTTGGCTCAGAGGTCCTTTCCTCCCAGGATAAAGGGTTCTCTCTGTGAGGGGGAAGGGTTGGCATCTGAAATCAGACTGAACTGAGGCCATGGGGGAGGAGGGAGGGTGGTGGCCCTGGGGTGCCCCTGGCTCACTTTTTCCAGAGCCTGATGCCCTCAGACCCCGCAGGAGGGGGTGAGAGGAAATGAGCTCACACTGACCGGCAGGCCAGGCGAATTCCTCCCTCCACAATGCACTGCAGAGCCTCCCCCACCGGCTCCCACTTCCCAGAAAGTGCGGCTCTCTCCCCACCCTGCCGCCCTTCCCACCTCTTCCTGCACCTTGACCTGCACCCCCACCCTGTCCCAGCCCACCCCATCCATCTTCTCTAGCCGCTCTTCCTCCTCACCTTCCTCTCCATTCCGGCTCCCCTTCCTCTCTCCACACTCCGGGTCTCACTTCATGCATCCTGCCATCCGCCCCAGCACCCACCGTATTCCTGTACCTTCTTTTTTGGGGGTTGGAGCCATAGAGCCCAACATGGGGAGAGTCTCCCTCATTGAGGACCCTCCTCATACTCCCCCTCTTTCCAAATTCCTTCCCCAGCCCAATCACCATCCTTCATTCACAAAGGTCTACTATGTGAGGGGGTAGAGGAGACGAGGGGGTGGGGTAGGTTGACCCTGGGAATACAGAGGTGAGGCCTAGATCCTTCCCTTGAGGGGCCTGGGTCTTCTCCAATTGTGACTCTCTAAAGAACTGCCAGCACAGGAGCACATTCAGCTGGAGAAGCAGAGGAGGCTTCCCCAGGAGGTGCCTTGAGCTTCTTGGGTTTCGTGGATGGGGCAGGGGAGGGTGGGAGTAGGGAAAAAGGCACTCCAGGGAGAGGGATGCTTAGGGGGAACCAGGGAGGCAGGAGAGAGCAGGCTCCGGCATCGGCATCGTGGCTGGGGCCAAGTGGAGGGTGCCTGTGGGCAGGAAGCATGGAGGCATGAGGAAGGAAACACAGGCGGGGGTGTGATGGTGGAGGGGCTGCCCAGAGGTGCTTCCATGCTAGCCTGGTTTGGGGCAGGGAGCTGAAGCAGCGATTTTGCCATGGCCATCATGGCACGTAAGGGGAACAGGAATGGAGGGCGGCAGGCAAGGGGATTCTGGGAGAAATGTACCAAGGCAAGGGGCAGGAGCCACAAACAACAGAGGCTCTGGGACTTGGTGAGCAGGAGGAAGGAAATGGAAGAGTCCAGGGCAAGGCCAAGGCTTGGAATATCAGGTTGTCTAGGGTGTTCACAGAGAGAGGGGACAAGCCAGGCACGAAGTCCTTTGTATGTGTGATCCCAGTTAAGCCTCACAAAGGCCTGTGAAATAGATCTCAATCCTCATTCTATGGATAAGGAAAATGAGGCCCAGAGAACTCAAGTATCTTGCCCAAGGCCACGCAGGATTTGAACCCAGGCATTTGGCTCCAGGGTCCACACACTTAACCAGCAGGCTGTGAGGCTGGTGGAATTGTGACAGGATGCTTAAACCCTGGGTCCTATCTTCTGGAAGACAGGCTTGAGTTAGAGACTCTGGTAGTCCCTGAGACCAGGGGCGTGGTTCAGATTCTCCAGGGAGAGTGAAGAGTGGGAGGAACCCTGGCCTAGGAGTAGGCAGAGAAGGAGGAGGTAACAAGGACTGGGAGGAAGCAGGCAACCAGAGAAGGTGGCACTGTGCGGGGCAGGGACGGCAGCCTCGGGGGCCAGTGGGAGTGGGGGTCAGACTATGCAGGGAGGAGGAGCGCCAGGGAGGAGGGAGTGGAATCTGCCCACTGAGCATTAACAGGAAGGGACAGGCGGGCGGCACAGGTGGGTGTGGACAGGCAGGTGTCTGTTTGGGTGGGGAAGACGTCAGCAGGCTGTTGGGCTGAGGAGCAGGTGCCAAGGAGAGAGAGCCGGAGGGGACGCAAGGAGGGCATGATGAGCGGACTGGAGGAAAAAGTATCTGGAGTCTGGGGCTCCAGAGGAGGAACCCGGGTTTATGATGTCCTCAAAAGAGCACCGAATCAAGAGTCTGAAGACCTGGGTTCAAGTTCGTGCTGCACCCTCCCTGCCCCTGGTAGCTGTATGACTTTTGAGAACAAGTACATTCTCAGAACGTCAGTTTCACCCTCTGTAAGATGAAAACAATAAGGCCTTCTCGGTCTGCCTCTGATTTGAGCCTCACATTTGACAAAGAATGTGAAAAACTCGGTGAGCTGAAAAGGAAAAACCATAATGTATGGAAGGTGGGTGATGGGGCACGGGCACCTCCATCTGGCCCCAGCTCAGGCCCTTCCACCAAAGGGGAAAGAGCATCCCCTGGTGGAGAAGGATGGCAGGGCAGGGCTAGAGGGGACAGCAGTTCTTGCACTTTTATGGCTTCAGCCCCCAGGTCCTCTACTTGTCCCCTACAGGCAACATCCCCACCCCAGTTGGTATCTACATAGGGAGAGGGGCCTCATTTAATCAAGTCAAAAGATATTTATTGGCCAGGCGCGGTGGCTCACATCTGTAATCCCAGCACTTTGGCAGGCCGAGGAGGGCAGATCACTTGAGGTCAAGAGTTCAAGACCAGCCTGGCCAACATGGTGAAATCCCATCTCTACTAAAAATACAAAAACTTAGTTGGGTGTGGTGGTGTGCGCCTGTAATCCCAGCTACTCAGGAGGCTGAGGCAGGAGAATCGCTTGAACTGGGGAGATGGAGGTTACAGTGAGCTGAGATCATGCCACTGCACTCCAGCCTGGGCGGTAGAGTGAGACTCTGTTTCAAAAAAAAACAAAAAGCAAAAACAAAAAATTAGCTGGGCATGGTGGCACGTGCCTGTAGTCTCAGCTACTTGGGAGGCTGAAGCAGGAGAATCACTTGAACCCAGGAGGCGGAGGCTGCAGTGAGCCGGGATCGTGCCGCTGCACTCCAGCCTGGGTGACAGAGTAGGATATCCTCTCAAAAAAAAAAAAAAAAAAAAAAAATTATTGAGCACCTAGTCCATGCAAACTGCTGTGTTGGGTGGTGGGGAAGGAACTGTCCCCATATTCCACGGAGGGCAACAAACACAGCAAAGGGTGCCTGGTATGGTGCTGAGATGGTGGTACAAGCACAATGTTGAGCAAAACAAGAAGGAGCCTGCACTGACTAGGGGAGGAAGAAGGCGTCTTGGGAGGCAGGCAGGGTTTGTCCTAGACCTCAAAGCCCTTACTAGCAAATGTCAGAGAAAGGAGGGAGAGGGTGGGGCGCAGGCACTGGCCACAGCCCCAGACATCCCATAGAATGAACCTCATTGAGCATCTTTAATGATGGAGGGTAGGGCAATGGTCCACTCAAGATGATGCCAGTTCCCACTCATCCGTGGTGTCAGGTCCCCCGGGAATCCTGTGAGAAGAATCCCACCTGAACACCCCTCGGGGAGGGAGGCTGAAGACTCATGGGCAGGCTGGGGCCAAAGAGCTCTGGTAATCTGCCAAGCAGCTGGGGCCTATGCAGGAAACCTCTGGACAGCTGGCTACGGTGGGAGCAAGAGGCTGCGGTTTCTCTGGGCTGGCAGCAGGGTAAGCAATCCACGCCCAGTGAGGCCCCATATCAGGGCAGGAGGTGGCTGACAGAAAATCCACCCCTGCCACTCTGAACTGGCCATCTTTAGGGAAACCAGGTTTGGGAAACCCAGCCCAGCAGGCTCTTCACTGTGTGACACCCCAGCAGGGAAGGCCAGTGGCATGGACCATATGTATAAGTGAGTGTGCGCAAGGCTCAAAGATGCCTTACAAAAACCATGCTGTTGCTCAGCAGGGGCTTGCAAACACCAAGACAGAGAGGAAAGGAATTACAATACGTTGAGCACCCACTATGTGCCAAGCTCTTTATAAACATTATTTCATGTAGTCCCCATGACAACACTAACATGGGGATTATCAGCCCCGCTATGTAAATGAGGAAACAGGCCCAGAGAGGCTAAGTAGCTTGTCCAAGATCCCCCAGCTGGGATTCAGGATTCCAGCTGAAGTCTGATGTTGCTCTTTCTATCGAATGATCCCTCTGGGAAGGGTCAGGCCAGGGAGTTCATTTCAGCTCCGGATGCTAAATTCTGCGGTTCTACATAGGGCTTTTCAACTCTTCCTGCTTCTGTTACAGGCTCCCAGCCCCTGCCTAGCCCCACCTGGCCCCTACACATCACTGCACATGGGACCCACCCTCCTCCCTATCTCCATTTTGCCCTTCTGGAAGGGAGGAAGGAAAGGAGCAAAAAGGAAAGAAGGGGAACATAGAGGAAGGGAAGAGAGAGGAAGCGAAGGGGAAGGGATTAGAGAGGAGGCTCCCACCTCCCCGTCAAACCTCTGGAAATCCCCCCACAGCTGCTCCCCTCTCCTCTGTCTGGCCCTGAGCCAGCCCTGGGCGGGAGTGTTGGGAGTCAGATGAGGAGAAAAGAGGGGCGGGACTGACCACAGTGAGGCAAGCCCCTCAGGCCTGGCACTCACCCCACCCAGCAGTTCCAGCCCCCGTGAGAGATTCCAGGCATGCTCCCCTTTAAGGAAGCCCTCCATGCCAAAATCCACACATACCAAACAGACACATCGGCGGCTCACACACTATAAAAGGATTCTTTGCTTTACAAGAGGGCTCAGCACATGGGAAACTTAAAATAGGAGCTTCCCCTGGTGCAATGAAAGAAGCTCTGATTTCAGACGCACTCCACACACACCATGCTTCCGGCGCATCCAGAAAGCTGGGCGTTAACCACATTAGCCTAGGCACCTCGGAGAGTGTGCCGATCATCAAAGTCCATGTCTGTGGGGAGAGACCTCACAGTCCAGGGGACATGCTGAGCTGCTGTGCTTGGCAGAGGTGTCCTAGGACATCTAGAAAGGACCAAGAAGCCAACACTTGGCATAGCTGGCAGATTTCACAGCAGCCCAGAGAGGATGAATGTCTAAGGCTTCCCAATGATTCTGTAATGGAGCCAAGGGCAGAAGCCCAATGTCCTGACTCCCCTTGATGCTTCTCCTCCCAGGGGAGGCGACAGGGGAGCAGGCTCTGGTCTGTCCTCTGGGAAAGGGGAAGTGGCTGATTCCCAGAACAGTTCCAGAGGGCTGATGAAGGCCAGTGATGGGCAGATGGGCTATTTGGAGGAACAACTCAGGCTGAGCTGCAGGCCTGGTGAGATGCATTTAGGATTCTCTAGACAGGAAGTAGTAGTGGCCCCTAGCCCTGCCCCTCCTTTTTAAAAAAATCCAGGTGAAATTCACATAACGTAAAATTAGCCATTTTACAATGAGCAATTCAGTGGCATTTACTACTCTTCCCTCCCTCCCCGCCCTACCACTATTTTTGTGTTCAGTCAGTAATGACAATAGCAGCCAGGCCTGGTGCTCTGGGGAGCTGCCATTGGCCATTTAAATTAATGCCCAAGATGCCAAACAGGCCTGGAAACTGGACCAGCCACAGCCCCGCCCCAGACTCACGCCCAGCCCAGGGAGGATGCCCAGAGCACTTTCTGCCTCCCACTGCCCCTCTCCAGCCCCCCAAAAACTTAGGGTCACCCCTTCCACAGACTCTATCTCCCCCTGACTCCTCACCCTCCACTCCTCCTCACCCCTCTCCTCACCACCATCACAGGCCACCCACGAGTCCTCTGCCAGAGTGACAGGGGGCCTGTGCTCATCCCAGAGGGGAGGGTCTCAGAGCCAGGGCCCCCAGCCACTGCTTTAGGCAGAACAGCCCCAAAAAGCCTGGGCCAGGAAAAGAGGGGAGTTAGGGCAGCTGAGCACTGAAAGGCATACCCCAGACAGAAAACCCATCCCACCTCTCCAGACCCCAACCGAGACCTCACCCCAAGTGGGGGTTGGGAAGGGAGTAAGGCAACCCCTGGAGCAGCCCCCTCTCTGCCCCCTATCAGGCTGCTGGCCTGTCTTAGATCAGGGGGCTGCAAGTCAGGATAGAGCCCCTTGCTCACCAAAGGGGACTGGCCCGGCTTGTCTGGGATTTGCTGAGCTCGGTGAGGGAATGAGAACTGACCAGAGCGGGTCTTCATCCCCGCCCGCTGAGCCCAGCCCACGCTCAGTGTAGTCTGATGGAGCCTGTGTGAAAGGAAGGCATCACCCACCTCCTAAAACCTGGCTGGGGCTGCAACTCTGCCTTTGGGGTGTATTTGGAGAAAACCTACTAGCCCACCCCATCTTTTCACTGACATGAAATGGTGGCAGCAGCTGCTGCAGCTGCTGTGACTGGGAAAGGGGGGGAGCTGGGATGGAAGAAACCCCTTGATGTGTAGGGGGAGGGGACTAGTGTATCTTGAGGTCCCACCAGGAGGGACTGGGGGTCAACCAACCAGTAGTCATATGGCACAGAGCCCACCCACTCCTTCATTCTGCAGAGCCTGTAGCCTTCTTGGGCCTGAGTTCAGGGAGCAGGGGCTGTACCCTTATTAAGTGGGGATGGGGGTTTCTCAGTGTGGGTGATCTCTTTCTGGAAAGGGGGTGGGGAGAGAGGTGTCCTCTGCACACGCCTCCCTGGGTGTCAGTGATAGGGGAGTACTCGTGTGTGTGTGTGTGAGCTCTGTGTCACATCAGTCCCATCCCTCCCCCAGAGCCCCCTCCCCGACCGGAGCTCCATTGCCCCAACCCCTCCCTCGGTGGCGGCCCCTGGCGCTCGACGCGCCCACCTCGCCGGGTCACAACGCCCGCAGCCCTCCCTCCGCTCTCGGCAGCGCACCCACGCCCAGCGCCCGCTCACCTGCTCCATGCTGGGCCCTGCTATGCCGTCCTCGCCGCGCCGGCCCCGAGGGGCGCAGGCGGAGGCGGCCCCTCCATGCGCCCTGTCCGGGCAGCTGCACCCGGCGACCGCCAAGCGCAAGGAGCGCCTGGTGTCAGCGCCCGAGCCCCCTCCCCGCCCCGCCCCGCCGGCCCCGCCCCTCAGCCCG
>NW_016806950.1:521779-533042 GCF_001698545.2 Rhinopithecus bieti | reverse complement strand
CCGCCCCTCAGCCCGCCCCCTCCCCTCCTCACCCCGCCCGGCCCGTGGCAGCACCGCGCACCGGCAAGCACACGCGCTCACACGCAACTGCACAATCGCACGCACGCACACACTCGAACACACACACAACGCGCACCCGACCCGCGCACATCCCGGGCTTGCCCGCTCCTGCACCCCCTGTTCTGCCAGGCCTGGGGGCGCTGCTAGGGGAGAGGAGACCCTTGCAAGGGAAGCCCCTTTCCTCATTCCTGAGGCTCATCGGAGTCAGAAGGACCCCACCCTCATGCTACAGGGGCCAGAGAGGGGCTTGCCCGCGGTCTCACCGCACCTTGGCAACACAGTTGATCCCATGGCCCAGACCAACTGCCTCCCAGGCTGACGACCCGCTGCAGGGGGTGACTGACAGCAGGCCAGAGACACCCAGAGCACTAGGATGCAGGGAGACTGTGCCACCCCCACCTCGAGATCGCTGTGGGAACAGGGAGCTGTTGCCAACGCCCAGCCTACAGTTGAAGGTGTTCTGAGGCCCTTGGCTGAGTGTGGGAAAAAGAGATGGGGATTCCTGTTGCCCACCCAGTGAGCCATGTTCCTGGCACTTGCCAAGCAGGAGAAGGGAGTTGATCTGTTTATCTACTCCCAGAGAAGGGGATCTGAACCCCCAGATACTACTCGAGAACCTAATGTGTGGGCAGTGGGGCCACCCGCTCTGGTGAAGACCAAGGAGATGGCAAAAAGACACCTTTGCCCTCTGACACCCTCCATCAGGGGTGGCTCCTGACCACCCACTGCCCTCTGTTCTGCCTCTGACAAGGCAGGGCAAACTGAGAGGGGCATCACATAAATGGCCACGTGAGAGGTAGACATGCTGCCCTGGGCAGGGATATGCAGTCCCCAGTGGACAGGGGTGGAAATTAACCTGCCCTGAGGTGGGCACGTTGCCCCGGGCAGGGGTACGCAGTCCCCAGTGGACAGGGGTGGGAATTAACCTGTCCTGAGGTGGGCAGTGGGGTGGAGGCATTTGGTATACAGGGATTGGCTGCCCACACCCCCTGGGCCAATGCCCAGGCTGGCATGAAGGTGGCTTCACCACTTCTCACTGAGCCCTGGCCTCTTTGTTAGGCACCAGAGGATGAGGGAGAGGAGGCGGGAAGCTGAGATGGGGAGAGTTAAGATCCTCAGTGGCTCAGACAAAGGGGGCTTTATAGGCTGGGTGTGGGGGGCATGTTGGGGGCAGGGAGACAGGAATGTGGGCCAGGGAGGCCCTGAGCTCCGGGCAGCCCATTTTGGGGTTGAAGTTGGACTCCCCCAGCCTTGGGAGGCTGCTTTGGCCCTGCAAGGTATTTGCTTCTTTGCTCCTGGGACTACAGCCAGGAGTACCCGGAGCCCTCATCCCTGGCCGCCCCTGATGGGGATCTGGTGGGCACTGCCCACACACTCCCAGTTTTCCCCGACCAGCTGACTGCCGCCTCTTTTGGCTCCCCACCAATGCCCTCTCAGCGGCCTTGTGGCTCCTGTCTGCTACTCGAGGACCCTGCTGGCTGCCTGGGGAGGAAGGGACAGACTTGGGTGGGGTCACAAGGCTTTGAGGTCAATGGGGCCCTTTGTTCAGATGGCGCCTGTCTTGAGCTAAAGAGACTGGAGACAGAGAAGAGTGTCAGCCAGAAAGCCTGCCCCTCGCCCTGAGCCGCGCTCTCCCAGGCTGTGGTGCAGCAGGGCCCTGGCTGTGGAAGCCAGGCTCCATTCTCTCCAGTTGGTTTCCCTCAGGTTCTCTTTCAGTGCTGAGGAAGTGAAAACAAGGAGAAGGTGGTGGCGGTGGCAGCCACCCATGCTGGGCCTCTGAAACAGCTGTTGCTTGGCCAGGCCTGGGGTCTGGTGTTGGGCTTTGCGAGGTCAGTGACTGTCTGTCCTCAGAGATGCTAATCTGGCCCTCAGGAGTAAACTCCTACTAGCCAAAGTCATGGTGGCTAGATTGCTAAACCCAATGCTATCTTATCAACACGTCCTGAACCTTGCCGGAAGCTTCACAAGTAGAGCCCCTGAATAGGGACGGGATAGTACCACCCACAGTCTCTGTGCCAGTCTACAGGGTCCACAAGGGCAGCCCCCCAGTCCTCCCTCCTCCCTGGCAGACTAGATCCCCTAGTGCTTCTCTTCTTCTACACCCCACAGGGACCAGAACCTTCAGCAACAATGTTGCCTCAGAGGTACAGCAGTGTGGAGAGGGGCAGGGCTCATCTGATGTGAGACCAGGCTGGAGTGCAGTGGTGCAATCAACACTTACTGCTGCCTCAACCTCCCAGGCTCAAATAATCATCCCACCTCAGCCTCCTGAATAGCAGGGACTACAAGTGCATCCCACCATGACTGGTTAATTTTTTATTTTTTTAGAGACAGGGTCTCAGTGTGTAGCCCACACTTCCATGGATATTTATTTATTCTGTTTGATAAAATTAAAATAAGATACTTATCTCTTGATGAGTGTCTTGGCCAAAAACAATCTTTTAGGGGTTTAAAAAAAATGTTCCGGGCGGGTCAGCATCAAATTTTCCAACCATCTCTTCCAGAGGCTTCAAGAGGGAGGCAGACCAGGATTCACCTCCCAGACCTGCCATTTAATATTCGTGTAGTCTTGGGCAAGTGTTCTGACCTCTCTGTGCTGCAGCTCCCTCATCTGTAAACCAGACATGCTAACAGCACCTCCTCACATTGCTGTTGAAAGATGACCTGAGAATGTGAGTCTAAAATGCTTGGTCTACTGGTGGGCACAGAAGTGATCAATAAAAATTAAGTACTGGCCAGCTGCAGTGGCTCACGCCTGTAATTCCAGCACCTTGGGAGGCCGAGGCGAGCAGATGATCTGAGGCCAGGAGTTCAAGACCATCCTGGCCAACATGGTAAAACCCCATTTCCACCAAAATTATAAAAAATTAGCCGGGCATGGTGGCGCATGCCTATGATCCCAGCTACTAGGGAGGCTGAGGCAAGAGAAGTTCTTGAACCTGGGAGGTGGAGGTTGCAGTGAGCCAAGATTGTGCCACTGCAGTCCAGCCTGGGTGACAGAGTGAGACTCCATCTCAAAAAAAAAAAAAAGTTCCTTCTACAAAGGATTGAATTAATTCATTTTATGTTGATTATTATTAGCTTTAGCTCAGCAGGTGATGATTTCTGACTTTGTCCCCAAATTCTAGGAGGCCATACCGTGGCTACAACCAGGTGTTCCCTTTGCGGGTGGCACCTGCTTTCAGCCAGCTGGGAGTTAGAGATGAAGAATGGCAGTTTCCAGCCTGGTGCTCATCCCTGCCCCCCAACCTGCTTCCTTCTACCTCGGTAGCCTCCAGGGCTCCCTGGGGAACAGGGAGAAGGTGGAAAGAGAGCTAAGAGCCACGGGTAAGTCAGACAACTCCCGGGGTGCCATGAACCTAGGAAGGGAGGAAGGAGGGGGATTACCCAGGAGGGAGTGGAAGGAGATGAGAGGGAAGGGGGGACGGCGGGTGGCAGGCCCCACTCCTGCACCTGCTGCTCTGAGAACAAAGCCAAGAATGATGCAATCCTGGCTTGGTGCAGCTGAGGCTGCAGGGCCCTGAGAGAGAAGTGGGTGTCAGGGGCGGGGAGGGCAGTGGGCAGCAGGGCAGGACGCCTGACCTTGATTCACAGCCAACGTGTGGCCCCTTCATGAGGCCCCTCAGCCTCCTCCTGAAGCTGCTCACCCAAGGCCAGACCCCTCCCCAGTAGTCATAGCCACCTAATAGGCAGGAGACGGGCATGATGCAACCAGGCCATCACTCCAGGCAGCCTCCTCGGAGGGAGGGGCATGACAAGAGGTCCAGACGATGGTGTCTCCGAGGCCCTATCCGGCCTTCGGGCCTCAGGCGGCCGGTCTCTGTCCGCACCCTCTCCATGCTGGAGACAAAAAGGCAAAGTCCTCCGAGAAGGTGAGATGGGAAGGTTCAGGAGAGCCCTAACCCGGAGACTGCACAAAATAGTGCCTATTTATAGAATTAACTAGAACCCGCAGCAGACACGGACATGGTCCCGGGCTCCAGTATCTCCCATCAGCAGCCATCAAGCCAGCGGGGGCGGGGTGCATAGGCGTGGCATCCACCATCCCCAGGTGTCCGCCTTGGCCCCCCAACTCTGCCCTGGAGCCAGAAGAACAAAGGCTTCTCGCTCTCTCTCCACCTGGAAGAGGGGGTTGTGTCCCACACACCAGGGCCAGGTGAAGGGTGCCTCATGGGCCAGGGTCCCTGAGAGGGCACGGCGTTGAATGGGTTAACAGAAGGGGACTGCAGACACCTTGTTTAGGAATATTTAAATCCGGCCTCACCCCAGCACCACCGAGGGGACCTGAGGGAACAGCAGAGTGGCTTAGCCCGGAGGAGCCACTAGGTGGCAGGAGAAGCCCAATCACTCACACAGCTCCGCCCGCGGCCACCAGCAGCCTGGGAGCCATTCCCCACCTGGAAGCTCCCTCCTCTCTTTTTCCCTACAGCCCACCCCTCTGCAGCCTCGGGTCAGGGGAGCTTTTCATTATTCCTCTGCCTTTGGCGAAAAGAATCTCAATCCTAGTTTTCAAAATACTTCAAATAGGGCCGGGCAAAGTGGCTCACGCCTGTAATCCCAGCACTTTGGGAGGCCGAGGTGGGAGGATGGCTTGAGCCCAGAAGTTTGAAGTCGTAGTCGCTTCTGCACTCCAGCCTGGGTGACAGAGCAAGACTCTTTCCCTCTCCCAGCAAAAATAAAACCCCGCTAATAATAATGATCATGGGGTCAGGAACAGTGGCTCATGCCTGTAATCCCAACACTTTGGGAGGCTGAGGTGGGTGTATCACCTGAGGTCAGGAATTCAAGACCAGCCTGGCCAACATGGTGAAACCCAGTCTCTACTAAAAATACAAAAATTAGCCAGGCGTGGTGGCATGCACCTGTAATCTCAGCTACTTGGGAGGCTGAGGCAGGAGAATTGCTTGAACCCAGGAGGCAGAGGTTGCAGTAAGCTGAGATCTTGCCACTGCACTCTAGCCTGGGTGACAGAGAGACACTCCATCTCAAAAAAATAATAATCATAATCATAATCAGTGCCCAGAGATAGAGAGAGAAATGACACATTTTGAGGCAGTCTCACTCTGTCGCCCAGGCTGGAGTGCAATGGCACCATCACCACTCACTGTAGCCTGGAGCTCCCAGGCTCAAGCAATCCTCTCACCTTAGCCTCCTGAGTAGCTGAAACTATAGGTGCATGCCACCATGCCCAGTTATTTATTTATTTATTTTTTTATGGAGATAGGGTCTTGCTATGTTGCGCAGGCTTTTGTGGATGTTTATTGAGTGCTCAAGATGTACCAGGCATTTTACACACATGTCTCATTTACTTACACATGAGGTAGGAGATAAAACTCAGGAGGAAACAGACCGAAAAAGCATAAATAAATTGCCCAAGATCACACAACCAGCAGGTAGTAGAGCCGAGACTCAAACTCAGGTCAGCAAATCCTGGGCTAGGCCCTCCCCAGGAGTCTTAACAAGCAGGCAGGGGCATGGGAGGAGGCGAAGAGCCCATAGATGCCCCTGAGATGTCTCATCTGCTATCCTCATCACCCCCTCTCCCCCACAACCCCTTGAGATTCTAGGAGGGTGTCTTCATCTTGGGAGTGAGATGTGGAAAGGTTGTCTAAGCGATTCAAGCTCACAAAGCCTCTGCCTTGGCTGAGAACCGCAGCACCATCCCCGAAGCCTCTCCTCCAGACTCCACCATGCATTCTGCGGTCTCCCTCACCAGCATTGCTGAAAACAATTCCCACATAAACTCCCGTTCCAATATGGGAGCTCCCCTATCCAGGCCCAAAGGTGATTCCAGCCCAGAAGACCTTTCCCCACTGCCACCTCCCTCCTGGCCTGGCTCTGCCTCTGACCTGCTCCATGTTTTTTAGTAAACATTCACAGGGGTATATATCCCTACATGTGCTGGACTGGGGGGTGGGGGTCATCCCAGAAGATGAGCAAGACACAGAGCCCACTCTCCACATGCAGTCGGCGTTTAACATGTCCAGAGCCATATGGGATCCCAGTCAAAGAAGTATCTGCCCTGTGTTCAGACAGGTTTTTGTTTGCTTTGAGACAGAGTCACTCTGTTACCGAGGCTGGAGTGCAGTGGCGCAATCACAGCTCACTGCAGCCTTGATCACCTGGGCCCAATCGATCCTCTTGCCTCAGTCTCTTAAATTGGTTGGGCTTAAATTGGTTGGGACTACAGGCACACGTTACCATGCCCAGCTAATTTTTTTTTTTTTTTAAATAGAGATGGAGTCTTGCCATATTGTCTAGCCTGGTCTTGAGCTTCTGGGCTCAAGCAATGCTCCTGACTCTTTTTTTTTTCTTTTTTTTTTGAGACCGAGCCTCCCTCTGTCACCCAGGCTGGAGTACAGTGGCACGATCTCGGCTCGCTGCAACCTCCGCCTCCCAGATTCAAGTGATTCTCCTGCCTCAGCCTCCCGATTAGCTGGCATTACAGGTGCCCACCACCATGTCCGGCTAATTTTTGTATTTTTAGTAGAGGTGGGGTTTCACCATGTTGGCCAGGCTGGTCTCAAACTCCTAACCTCAGGTGATCCACCTGCCTCTGCCTCCCGAAGTGTGGGATTACAGGCATGAGCCCCCATGCCTTCCCCATACTCCTGACTCTTAAAGTGCTGGGATTATAGGCGTGGGCTACCGCGCCAGGCCCACATCTCAGGTTTTTCAATACCAGGGCATGGGGGAGAAGAGGCACCAAGAGATGACACCCACTGCATAGTGAAACATCTTGACTTTATCAGTCTCACACACAGGACAGCTGTTGCCAAAGAACTTCCTACCTGTTTCCAAACCTTCTCAATGTCCCCCACGCTCAGCCATTACCATTCCCTCTTACTTTTCTCTCCGAGTATAAACCTAGCTAGCCTCTCCCATTCTCCCATCATCCCTGGATCTGCAGAATAAGGGCCCAGAAATAAAATCAAATTTCTCAGCAGTGCAGGCGCCAGGAAGCCAGGCCTTGACACCCACCCCCAACTCTGGCCCTGATGAGATGAGAAACCTGGGATGTAAGCCTGGGATGTGAGAAGGTGGTCTGGGTTGAGCTCTCTTTAAATGCAGGGTTTCTGTTAAGTGATAACTCAGCAGGTGGCTCAGTGCAATCTTTGGCCACTGGACCAAGCTGGCTAACCCTAGGTCGGTAGTGTCTTCCATCCAAGAGCAGCAACAACTCTATCATCCTGTATGACGCCAGGAGGAAGCAGTCTATATCCCACCTCTGGAACATCTTGGGATACCGCTGTATCACTTCTTTCTTTCTCTTTCTTTTTTCTCCCTCCCTCCCTCCCTCCCTCCCTTCCTTCCTTCCTTCCTTCCTTCCTTCCTTCCTTCCTTCCTTCCTTCCTTCCTCCCTCCCTCCCTCCCTTCCTTCCTTCCTTCCTCCCTCTTTACTTTTCTTTCTTTTTTTTTTGGACGGAGTCTCACTCTGTCACCCAGGCTGGAGTGCAATGGCATGATCTCAGCTCACTGCAACTTCCACCTCCCGGGTTCAAGCGATTCTCCTGCCTCATCCTCCACACACAGGCATGTGCCACGACACCTATCTAATTTTTTGTATTTTTTAGTAAAGACGGGTTTTCACCATGTTGACCAGGTTGGTCTCAAACTCCTGACCTCAGGTGATCGACCCGCCTCGGCCTCCCAAAGTGCTGGGATTACAGGCGTGAGCCACTGCGCCTACCTTGTATCACATCTTTCACACTCCTACTCCAACCATGAAAATTTCAGTCTCTTGAGAAAGTTTTGCAGAAGACTGACATTTGGGGCCGGGCACTATAGCTCATGCCTATAATCACAACACTTTGAGAGGCCAAGGCAGGTGGATCACTTGAGGCCAGGAGTTAGAGACCAGCCTGGCCAACATGACGAAACCCAGTCTCTACTAAAAAATACAAAAATCAGCTGAGTGTGGTGACACATGACACATGCCTGTAATCCCAGCTACTTTGGAGGCTGAGGCATGAGAATCACTTGAGCCTGGGAGGCAAAGGTTGTAGTAAACTGAGATCGCACCACTGCACTCCAGCCTGGGTGATAAAGTAAAACTCCATCTCAAAAAACAAACAAACAAAACAAAACAAAAACAAGAAGAAAAAGACTGGCATTTGGTGACTAAAAATCCCCACCTCTAAACAATCCAGTTGTCCAGTGTGAAAGGTGGAGATCCAGGTTCAAGGACTGGCTGACTAGAGACCAGGGAATATGAGCAACATTCCTGGGAAGGGGGCTGATCTCATCTCCTCAAATTATCACCACCTTGGCACGGCCATTCAACTGTGCCAGGCCCTGGGAGTGGGGAGAGAGATGAATAGGACACTGTCCCTTGCAGAGGTCACAGTCGGAACAAGCAGGCAGAGATAGATGAACAAATGTCATAAGAGAGGAAAGAGCCATTTGTTTGTGGCTAGTGATAATTCCAATTCCACAGAGTGACCCTGGGGCAGGGCCCCAAAGGATGAGTTCAGCAGGTAGAGAGGGTGACAGGTAAGGGTCCTCCAGGCACAGGGTGAACCATGAGGGAAGGCAGACTGGCAGGAGGGATGCCATGATCACAGACGTCAGGTCACACGTGTGGACAGACTGAAGCCTACATTGTAAGGGAAGGAGAAACAGCATTGGAAAGCAGATCGAGGGTCAAGATTTCAGTGGGGATTTCTCTTGGTTGAAAGATATCAAAGATTGCAAACTAAAGAAATTACACCATTGGGTGTGGTGGCTCATGCCTGAAATCTCAGCACTTTAGAGGCCAAGGTGGAGGACGCTTGAGCCCAGGAGTTCCAGACCAGCCTGGGCAACATAGTGAGACCCCATCTCTACAAAAAGATTAATTATCCAGGCATGTTGGCTTGTATCTTAGTCCCAGCTACTCAGAAGGCTGAGCTGGGAGGATAGATTGAATCTGGGAGGTTAAGCCTGCAGTGAGCCGAGATTGAGTCACTGTACTCCAACCTGGGCAACACAATGAGACCTCATAGAAGGACATTTTGAAGGACTAGAGAGGAGAAACAGGAAGTAGGAAGACCAGTTGAAATTGTCCAGGTTCACAAAGGAGAATGCCTAGTGAGGACATGGCAATAGACAGATGCATGGTGAAATCTAATCACAGCTTCAACGGGGATCTGTGCAGCAGAGGAAGCTGCAAAATTCCTCTCAAAAACCCCCTGGGGGCTGGGTGCGGTGGCTCAAGCCTGTAATCCCAGCACTTTGGGAGGCTGAGGCGGGCGGATCATGAGGTCAGGAGATCGAGACCATCCTGGCTAACACGGTGAAACCCCGTCTCTACTAAAAAATACAAAAAACTAGCCGGGCGAGGTGGCGGGCGCCTGTAGTCCCAGCTACTTGGGAGGCTGAGGCAGGAGAATGGCGTAAACCCGGGAGGCGAGCTTGCAGTGAGCTGAGATCTGGCCAATGTACTCCAGCCTGGGCGGCAGAGCGAGACTCCGTCTCAAAAAAAAAAAAAAAAAAAAAAACCCTGGGGAGGGTCTCTGTTAGGGATCAGCTAGTACCTCTCCTGAGCTGGAGTTGACTCTTGTGCCTTTGGCTGAGCACCAGTGAAAACAGTTGATCTTCAGAATCCACGTGGTACAAATATGCACTAGAATCCTTATGTGTGAGATGTTCACACTATGAGAGGCTGGAGGGAACCAAGAGACATAAAACTTACTGTTTCCGTCTCACCTTCAATCGGGGGACACACAATGGAATGAACGAGGAATCTCTGGCACTATTACTTGCCAAGTGCTTATCATTGAATTCAAGTAAATATGTGTATGAGGAAACTCCACTGCAGAGGTTTGATGGAACAGCCTTTGTGATGAGGAGATGAAGCAGGTAGTTTCAGGTTTTGGAGGTGAAGACAGTGGGAAGGGGTTTTATTTGGGGCCCATTGTTTCCAAAAGAATGCTAGGCTGGGCACAATGGCTCATGCCTATAATTTCAGTGCTTTGAGAGGCCAAGGGGGGAAAATTGCCTGAGGCCAGGAATTCAAGGCTGGATTGAGCTATGATCGTGACACTGCCCTTCAGCCTGGGCATCATAGCAAGACCCTTTCTCTACCAAAATAAAAAAAAAGTTTTTAAGTTAGCCAGACATGGTGGCACATGCAGTCCCAGCCACTCAGGCAGCTGAGGCAGGAAGTCAATGCAACTGGTCACTTAAGAGCTCTGATGGAGCTACGCAAGGAGATGAGTGTTTTTGTGCCTGCAAACACAACATCCATTCTGAAGCTGATGGATCAAGGAATAATTTCGACTTTCAAGTCTTATTTATTTTTCTGAGATGGAGTCTCTCTCTGTTGCCCAGGCTGGAGTGCAGTGGCATGATCTCAGCTCCCTGCAACCTCCGCCTCCTGGGTTCAAGTGATTCTCATGCCTCAACCTCTCAAGTAGCTGGAATTACCGGCATGCATCACCACACCTGGCTAATTTTTGTATTTTTAGAACAGACAGGGTTTCATCATGTTGCCTAGGCTGATCTTGAACTCCTGATCTCAGGTGATCCACCCGCCTCAGCCTCCCAAAGTGCTGGGATTACAGGCATGAGCCACTGTGCCCAGCCCCAGTTTCTTTTTCTTTTTTTTTTTTTTTTTGAGATGGAGTCTTGCTCTGTTGCCTAGGCTGGAGTGCAGTGGTGGTGTGATCCCGGCTCACTGCAACCTCCACCTCTCAGGTTCAAGCGATTCTCCTGCCTCAGCCTCCTGAGTAGCTGGGATTACAGGTGTGTGCCACCACACCCAGGTAATTTTTGCATTTTTAGTAGAGACGGGGTTTCACCATGTTGCCCAGACTGGTCTCGAACTCCTGACCTCAGGTGACCTGCCGACCTTGGCCTCCCAAAGTGCTGGGATCACAGGCATCAGGCACTCTGCCTGGTCCTCAAGTTTTATTATTCAAGAAATACATTATTCCTGGGCATGGAGGCTCATGCCTGTAATCCCAACACTTTGGGAGGCCAAGGCGGGCAGATTACGAGGTCAGGAGATCAAGACCATCCTGGCTAACACGGTGAAACTCCGCCTCTACTAAAAATACAAAAAATTACCGGGGCGTGGTGGCAGGCTCCTGTAGTCCCAGCTACTCAGGAGGCTGAGGCAGCAGAACGGCTTGAACCTGGGAGACGGAGGTTGCAGTGAGCTGAGATCACACCACTGCACTCCAGCCTGCATGACCGAGTCTCACTCTGTCTCAAAAAAAAA
>NW_016806950.1:503542-521405 GCF_001698545.2 Rhinopithecus bieti | reverse complement strand
AAAAAAAAAAAAAAAAAAAAGGAAATACCTTCATAAGGCTACAGCTTCCATAAATAGTGATTCCTCTGATGGATAGGCAATGCAAATTGAAAACCGTTTTTTGGAAAGGACTCACCATTTTAGATGCCATTAAGTATATTCATGTCAGGCGTGGTGGCTCACACCTGTAATCCCAGCATTTTGGGAGGCTGAGGCCAGTGGATCACCTGAGGTCAGGAGTTCAAGACCAGCCTGGCCAACATGGTGAAATCCTGTCTGTACTAAAAATACAAAAATCAGCCAGGCATGGTGGTGCACACCTGTAATCCCAGCTACTCAGGAGGCTGAGGCAGGAGAGTCGCTTGAACCCAGGGGGTGGAGGTTGCAGTGAGCCGAGATCGCGCCATTGCACTCCAGCCTGGGTGACAGAGCGAGACTCCATTTCCAACAACAAAAAAAAAAGATCATGCATAATTCATGGGAAGAGGTCACAGTATCAACATGGAGTTTGAAAGAAGTTAATTCCAACCCACATGGATTACTATGAGGGGTTCAAGACTTCAGTGGAGGAAGTAACTGCAGATGTGGTGGTAACAGCATAACTAGAATTAGAGGTGAAGCCTTGAAGATGTGACCGAATTGCTACAATTTTATCATAAAACTTAAAACATATGGGAGTTGCTTTTTTTAAGGGACGAGACTGGGTCTTGCTATGCTGCCCAGGCTGGCCTTAAACTCCTAGGCCCAAGGGATCCTCCTGCCTTGGCCTCCTGAGTAGCTGGGGCTACAGGTATGTACCATCACATCTGTCTGGAGTTACTGCTTATGGATGAGCAAAGAAAGTAGTCTCAAGATAGAATCTACTCCTGGTGAAGATGCTGTGAACTTTGTTGAAATGACAACAAAGAAGTAGTAGCAGCAGGATTTGAGAGGGCTGACTCCAATTTCGAAAGGAGTTCTACTGTGTGGAAATGCTATCAAACAGCATCACATGCTACAGAGAAATCTTTTTTGAAAATAAGAGTCAAATTAATGCAGCAAACCTTATTGGTGTCTTAAGAAATTGCCACAATAGGCTGGGTGTGGTGGCTCACGCCTGTAATCCCAGCACTTTGGGAGGCCAAGGCGGGCAGATCACGAGGTCAGGAGATCGAGACCATGCTGGCTAACACAGTGAAACTCCGTCTCTACTAAAAATACAAAGACTTAGCCGGGCGTGGTGGTGGGCACCTGTAGTCCCAGCTACTCGGGAGGCTGAGGCAGGAGAATGGTGTGAACCTGGGAGGCAGAGCTTGCAGTGAGCTGAGATTGCGCCACTGCACTCCAGTCTGGGAGACAGATCGAGACTCCATCTCACAAAAAAAAAAAAAGAAAAAGAAATTGCCACAGCCACCCCAGCCTTCAGCAACTGCCACTCTAATCCACCAGCAGCCATCAACATCGTGGTAAGACGCTTCACAAGTGAAAAGATTACAATTTGCTGAAGGCCCAGATGATCGTTAGTGTTGTTCAGCAATGAAGTATTTTTAAATTATGTACATTATTTTTTAAGATTACACACAACAGCGTAAACATAACTTTTTTTTTTTTTTTGAGACGGAGTCTTGCTCTGTCGCCTAGGCTGGAGCGCCGTGATCTTGGCTCACTGCAAGCTCCACCTCCCGGGTTCACGCCATTCTCCTGCCTCAGTCTCCCGAGTAGCTGGGACTACAGGGGCCCGCCACCACGCCTGGCTAATTTTTTGTGTTTTTAGTAGAGACGGGGTTTCACCGTGTTAGCCAGGATGGTCTCGATCTCCTGGCCTTGTGGTCCACCCGCCTCGGCCTCCCAAAGTGTTGGGATTACAGGCGTGAGCCACCGTGCGTGGCCTAATATGACTTTTATATGCACTGGGAAACCAAAAAATTTGTGCAACTTGCTTTATTGTGATGTTCACTTTATTGCAGTTGTCTGGAACGGAACCCACAGAATCCCCGGGATATGCCTATACACACGTTGTCAACCAGAGGAACAACCTGGTCCTTTTCTCTCCGAAAAGCACAGCTTAAGCAACAGTAGGCTAGAAAGGCAGCAGAAGGGCTATGGGTTAAACTTAGGAAAAACCTTGGTGCCAGCCACGGGGAATACTAGGAATGACTGCTATGGTAAAATATGAACTCTCCCTAGGTAGAGCCCCACGCTACTGCTCACCAAGACAAAAAGGCCACAGGCACTCAGCCGCAGAAAGCTCTCTGCAATGCTCCTGCACTTCCTAGGGAAGGAGAAGGTAGCTCTGAGCAGTGGCCATTAGCCTCAGGGATTTTTCAGCACCTCTAATTCTGACAAGCCTAGTGCTGCGTGCACTCTGCTTGGCTGACATCACAAAGATCACCCATTCCCCAGGGCTGGGTCATCAGATCCTACTGGGGCATATCAGGAGTCACATGAGATGGGAGAGGGAGTGAAAAACACCAACCCAAAGAACATGAAATAATTTCTAAACATTTTTATTTCAAATCTCTTTTCACCCCTCCCCAAAAAGACATGGGTAGGTACAGCAATCATAAAAAGGAGATACAAACACAAGAGTCAAATGTCTCTCGCACCGACACTTACAAAAAACTGGGAATTGTACATGGGGTTTCCAAACAGGACCTGCAGCAGCTACTAATGTCCCTTTATGAGAGTCAAACATGCCTATTAATACAGTATATACAGACACCCCATTCTGGAACTAATCTACAGGGACATCCCTAACCCCACCTCCTCTATCCCCAGAAAAATACCAAAACACACCCAAAGTGCATTTGTTTTGTTTATATCAAAACCTCTTTCCCTTTCCCCATCCCACCCTCAGACTCCCCACCCCATTTAAGATTGGCCTGCAAGTCTATTTTAACCATTTAGTATTTTTTTATAGTTTATGAAAATAAATTATACAGCAACTATTTTAATAAATTAAGCACAAAAGGAAGGGCAAAAGAGGAAAACTAAATGGGAAGACAAAAGCCAGGCCACACTTTGGCTTGGAGGTCAGAGGGGGGCTAACGGGGACAGAAGTGGTTGCAGGGGGTGGCTCCCTTTCTGGTGAAAAATTGGCAACCACCCCAAGCCAAGAATGACACCCCTCTTCATCGAGTTTCTTAAAAACAACCAAAAACGTATAGCAGTGGCTATGCCACAGGCAGCACCAGTTTGGGCATTCCAACAGCCAGCTACCCAAAGTGGCACCTGGACCCTACCTGTCCCTTGGACAAGATTCTGGGCCTAAGAGTAAGGGGCAGGTCCCTACCCAAGGGAGCACCAGAGATGGAGGAGTGAGACCAGGCTTCTGCTCCACCTGAGCTGGTTAGGGAGCTCAGGACAAAGCTCTGAGCAGGGCAGTGTGGTATGTGATGATCCCAGAGTCTGAGGAAGATTGTCCTAAGTTCCTCACACTCGATCTCCAGGAGGAACTACGATCGCAGTCCAGCTGCAACCAAACATGCCCGTCTTCCCACGTGGCCAGCAGCTTTCTGTCTGCCCCTCCAGGCCTCTTGGCATTGAGGAGGAGCGGGCAGGAGAGGCAAAGGGAGCGGTTCCAGGTCCCCTCTAAAGCCTCTAGAAATGAAATGGCTAGAAATGAAATGGAAGTGAAGCAGGTCATGAACTAAGCATGCAGGGCTGGCTTCCCGGGAGGTAGATGGGAGTGGGACAGGATAGCAGGTAGCAGGTGTGGAGAGGACAGGAAGGAAAACAGGAAGAAACTGAGCGACACCTACCAGGAAGGTCAAGAAGCAATGAAAAGGACAAAGACAGTATGAAATCTGTATGTAAAGAAAAGTCCTTTTCTGGCAGACTAGAGAATCAACATTTTCAGTACAACTCCTTACGCTACTTTCCTAACTGCAGTACCCGAGTCCCCAGTGCCTGTCTCTATGATCCAACCCCCATTTCACTGCTCCTAAGACTTTGCTCTCCATTTTCTCAAGGCCTCCGATTGTTTTGTGCTGAGCGAGGAGGCTCCAATGTGAAAGCAGGGTCTACCACAGGGACATGCAGACTTGACCTTTGTGGCCCAATCATTCTATAGCTATCATGGCGAAGGAGGGGGGCACACTTTTCTTCTTTTTTTTTTTTTTCTTTTTTTAATAAAAAAGGTTTTACTCCCCAGGAGCAAATAAATCATTTTGAACTACTGATAAACACTGCTGCAGTGAAAAGAAAGATGGCTACATGTATGCAATAGCACAAATTCAGTGGAAGAACAGCTGTGTTGATGATTAGAGATAAAAATCACTTCTCCATTCCCTCCTTTCCCACAAACCAAACCCAGGATTCCCATAGGGAAAATGTCCAACTCAATAGCTCCTCCCTTACATGACAGGGGGCGTGTCATTCTCTTAAAAGTGGAAACAAATGCCAGGTCTCCACCCAGTGGAGATGCTCTTAACATCCCAACTGGTAGCAAGACTTCTGCAAATGACACACACACACACACACACACACACACACACACACACACGCATACGCATACGCACACACACAGACTCAGACCTTCCAGCAGCCATAGAGCTTTATCCCAGTGTCTCGTCCACTAACTTTAGGGCTCCAAAGCTAAGGGAGAGAGGCAGCAGGGAAGGGAAAGCTCTAACTGAAGGGAAAAGCTCCTCCTCTCCCCACTTTCTGCAGGGAACAGAGGGCTTCAAGCATGCCATGCTTTCCTGGGGGCCCCAGGGTGAGGGCTGACAAGGCTGGATTCCAGGGCACTTCTGGTTCTACTCCCACCTCTCACCTCTAGGCCTGGGAACTAGAATTACCCCCACTCCCCAATTCTTCCTGGATGTCTGTTACAGTGGTGTCTGCAGCTATCTCCACACCATCCCCAACCTCAAGGGGAGCTTACATGATTAGCCCAAGTGAAATGCAGGGAAGCGGAAGGAGCAGGAGCCATGCGGGAGCTTCCCTTGGCCACACCTTTCTCCTCAGGGAGGTGGTGCCACCTCCACGGCTCAGGTTCCAGGATGTAACATTCACTTTACCTAGGTAAAGTGAAAGGTGACCAGGCCAAGGTCAGCACCAATGGTCCCAAAGAGCCAGCTGCCACCCCCTTATCTAGTGCCCACACCAAAACCCCCACCCGCCTACTCCTATGCTCTTAACATAGCACACAAATTTCAAGTAACAGCAAGTTGTAGCAGTAGTTGTCACTGGCTCACACTGGCTCTCCACCTGAGGAAGGTTACAGTAGATCAGTCATAAACAGGTGAGGGTTATACAGGCACTGAAGCCACTAGTCTCACCCACCCACAACTTAGAAATCAATCAATAGTGGGTCTCTAGATGTAAGCCTTTTCCAATTTGTGACTTGAAAATACAACCAGAAAAAAATTTTTTTTTTTGAGATGGAGTCTTGCTCTGTCGCCCAGGCTGGAGGGTAGTGGAGCGATCTCAGCTCACTGCAACCTCCGCCTCCTGGGTTCAAATGATTCTCGTCTCAGGCGCCGGAGTAGCTGGGACTACAAGTACAGGTCACCATGCCCAGCTTATTTTTGTATGTCAGTAGAGATGGGGTTTCACTATTTGGCCAAGCTGGTCTTGAACTCCCGACCTCGTGATCCGCCCACCTCCGCCTCCCAAAATGCTGGGATTACAGGCGTGAGCCACCGCGCCCGGACCTAGAAAGGAATACATTTAAATGAGCTCTACACAGCACTGGTGAAGGAAGGGTGGGCCTGGTCGGGGAGGTGAAGGGCAAGTGCTACCCCAGCTGCTGCACCTGTTCCTCTGCTCCATTTACTCTCTGACCAGGCTGCATCCCAGAGAGCTGGTCCAGCCCCATGCCTCCTCCTCATCTTCCTCTAACTGCTCTGTGCAAGGCCACCCATGCAGGCACCAAACACCCACACCTGTCTCCTCTTGCACTGCTGTTTTGCAGCCCACTCCACAGAGGAAGGACTAGGCTGCAGCCAGGGCTGGGACCAGTGCACCGACAGATCACAGACACAGTTCAACACGACCCTCCCCAGGAGGAGAAAGGTGGGTGGTGAGGTTGGGTCACACCTCCTCAGTTGGTTTGTTTTGTACCTGAGTGTATGAGTTCTCCAGAAGAAACCCCAGTAACATAAGGGGTGTGCAGGTTCTGCCTCCCTCACATGGCCTGAGCTGACCATAGTGAGGCCCTGGCAATGGGCAGAAGCCTTGCTGACTCCTTTGGGCTTTGGGCTCCACCTAACCAGCATAAACCCTCGGCACTCAGGTCTGCCTGGTGGCTGAGAAGTTTCCATCTAGACAACTGCACTGGAAAGGATTCTTTAACCATGTTGCTCTAACAGGGCTGTGTACTGTTCAGTACATGCCATGCAGATTTGTTTCCTTGCTTTTGTTCATGTGTTTCTCATCTCACTGTCTGTCCTGCCATTAACTACAACCCAAAACCTCAGAGGCACAGAACTTTCCCAGACCATCTGGTCTACCCTGATCTTATCTACTATAAATGTCTTTAGATGGTCCTTGATTTTCTGCTTGATGTGCAGCAGTCACCTAAAAGCTCCCTTAGGCCACAGATTACGTCTTTTACCTTTTTTGTTTTCTACAGTATCTAGCACAAAGCCAGGCATACACACACTAAAAAATAATCTTAAAATTATGAGTGGTTGAAAAGGAACAAAAAAAGAAAGCTCCCAGGCTGCATATCCGCCACCCAAGGATCTCAATGGATTCCAGACTTCAGGCTCTATATCAGGGTGGCACTTCCTGCAAGATGGCGAGTTATATCACTTGTACTCTCACATGAGGCAACACTCACATGCTAAGCCAATTTCTGTGATCATAATCTTGCTTAATTGGTAATAGTTGATAATACTACCATGGAAGCCTAGAAAAGAAGAGGTACCATATGACAAATCAGAGGTGGGCTGTGTTTATGGTACAAAGCTCATCTTGTGGGCCGCCCCTCCATGGTCAGGTAACGGTGCAAGTTTCCTCCCTGTTCAGCTACAAGGAGGAAGACTGGTTATTACATGCAGGACTAAGGAAGAAGGCAATGCTCCCAGATGAGGTGGTCCTATAAATTACCAAGACACTGGGGCCCCACCTAAACCATCAGGAAGCCACAAACCTGACATTAGTATCTTGTGAGATGAGGCAGCCATAAGCATGGAACACACGCAAAGGAGTCATGAAGACCCAACAGCTCCACTGTTACATCTCGATAGCAAACCTCTCCCCAGAGCAGCTCTACAAGAAAGCAAACTCACAGCGTCATATGAATTGGCCATGGCCAGCTGCAGAAACCATTAAAGACCATTGGAGTTTTTCTGCTCGCTCCTCCTGAGAGCCGGAAGACAGGCAGCTCTCAAATCGGCACCTGATAGACTTTCCAGTGAGTGGAGACCAGCAAGATCTGATCTGGAAATGTCTGGGTTGCTAGAATGAACACAGGAAGATATAGAAGCCCTTGCTACCTCCCATCTCAGAAGTGGGACAGCAGTAATAAACCTAAAAACATGAGATGCGATGCTCTCCTCTGACCTAAGGAAATCCTGTGAGGGCTGCGTTCTGAGAGCTTTCTCTAGGAAGAGCACAACTGTGGGAGCTTCATTTCTCACCTTCCTCCACATTCCCCCTCACAAGCTGACAGGCACATGGAAGTAACACTGACTCCTAAGTCATGAGTACAGTTTGCCATGAAGAACCTGGAAGCATGCTCCATTAAATTCAGCAGCCCATGACTGGCTCTGAACCGCCCAGGTGATGAGAAACACAATTGCCTTGACAGCTGGCAGAAGCAATAGGGATGCCGTTACCATGACCAGAGTGACACGTACAGTTATCTCAAGGGGGGAATGGGTTGAGAGCAGAGAAAGAATGGGTTAACTTCAGGTCATGGAACTTAAGGAATTAAGTAAATCACAACTAGTACAGCTTCCATGAGAGGTGTTTCTGAACTCAGATTCCTAAACCTTAAAAAAGGATGCAGGAGTCACTACTTCCCCCAGCCAAGGCCAATTGCCAGGTTTTGCCCAATATTCTTTTCGAGACCACCTACCCTCCTTTCTCTCCTGCTCCTACCACAGCTGCCCATGGCAACAAGAAGCAGACTCCCCCTCCCTCAGGAACTCTCAGTCCTTTGCAAACCTCAGGCCCTTCCTCCCATCTTCCAGGCCCACGGCATAGACTCTAACTCTGCCTTTGGCACCAGCTGAATGGCCGTCCCGTCGCCTCCTCCCACCCCTTCTTTGGACCTGCTCACCCTTCACACCACTTTCAATCCAACGGGCACAAACCCCAGCTGCCTTCAAGGTGAGTTTTCCATATCAAGTAATACAAATATCAAAAACAAAACTTCTGAAAAAGAAACAGTGTTGAGACTTCTTCCAGTTTTCCAAGGAGCCCCTCCAGTCCCAAGATGCCCAGGGGTGGGTATGAGGTGGAGCCCCACGCAGAGTACAGTCATGTGCTTCTTCCAAGCCCCAGGGCTGCGTGGGGAACCAAAGTCTCTGAACAGAGAATCCCAACCTTCCCGTTCCCTCACTTTTCCTCTTCTTTTCATGGTAGCTTAATTTGGTTCTTCAAAGCTGGAGCTTGGCAACCAAATGCCTAGGTAAAAAAGGAAAAAAAATTAAAACAGTTCAACAGAATAGAACCAAAATGGAGTGAAAGAACAGCCAGACACTGGAGGTGGAGCAACACACCTCAAAAGGAGAATGGAGCCTGGAGAGCTGAATGCTTCCACGAGGGCCACATGTGACTAGGGATGCAGCAGTGGCCTTTGTCAGGGGGACCTGAGCAGCCTATGACTTGGATGACAAAACAAGGTCCTGAAATAACTAATAAATATATCCTACCACATTGCATAAATTCTCTCTTTCCTTTTCCCTAACCCCTTCGTTTCCTACCTACTTTTTCCCTGAGGCTCAATTGCTCTAGGGACTGAAAAGGGAAGTGAGCCCCTGGAGTAATCCCTTTTGAACCTGCCTAGAAAGAACTCTATATTTCTTTTTTTGTTTTGTTTTGTTTGAGACGGAGTCTCGCTCTGTCACCCAGGCTGGAGTGCAATGGCATGATCTTGGCTCACTGCAATCTCCGCTTCCTGGGTTCAAGCGATTCTCCTGCCTCAGCCTCCCAAGTAGCTGGACAGGCATGTGCCACTGCGCCTGGCTAATTTTTGTATTTTTAGTAGAGACAGGACTTCACCATGTTGGCCAGGCTGGTCTCAAACTCCTGACCTTGTGATCTGCCCGCTTCAGCCTCCCAAACTGCTGGGATTACAGACGTGAGCCACCATGCCTGGTCAGAGAGCTCTGTATTTCTGCAGCTTCTGTCAACTGGACAGGGTTGACACAGAATCACAAAGGCCACTGTTGCGTCCACCTTCCGACTTGAGACAGGCACTGTTCTTGCCATTACTCTGTAGTCTGACTCCAAACCCCCTGGCATGAAATTCCACAGGTAACAGCACACATAGACCAAGTAGGCCATTCAGAACTCCCAAATTAAAATCAGTCTGAACAACCAGAAGTCATACAAATTTCATACCCTAAAGACCTTTCCCGACGTGGCACAGTGGCTCATGCCTGTAATCCCAGAACTTTGGGAGGCCAAGGTGGGTGGATCACTTGAGTGAGGTCAGGAGTTCAAGTCCCACCTGACGAACATGGAGAAACACCATCTCTACTAAAAATACAAAATTAGCTGGGTGTGGTGGTGCAGACCTATAATCCCAGCTACTTGGGAGGCTGAGGTGTGAGAATTGCTTGAACCCAGGAGATGGAGGTTGCAGTGAGCCAAGATCACACCATCACGCTCCACCCTGGGCAACAAGAGCAAAACCCCATCTCAAAAAAAAAAAAAAAAAAAGACCTTTCCCTTGGGAAGTGTTACATCCCCCCCTATCCAGGGCTCCTAGGGTCTACAGCAGGAGCAAGTTCAGCATTATGCTTATTCTTTGCCACAGGTATCCATCCTGATGTCACAGCAAAAAGGGATCCTGGGAGTTCAGTTCAAACCTTTGCCAATATATGACTGCCCCCAACACTCAAGACAAATGGCTACCCACTGGCCTGTTCCTGATCATGCCACGTCCCTCTCAGCTGAGGCAGGGCCTTTATACCTCTAGGTCCCCTTGCCCAGAATGTTCTGTTCCAAGGCACTCCCATGGCTGGCTCCTTGATATTCCGGTTTCAGCTGAAATGGCACCTCCTTGCAAGTCTCTCCCTGACTATCTAAACTAGAGGAGTACCCCACCACTAATCACTAAACTTTACCCAGTTTTATTTTCCTCACAACACTGTACAGTCACCTGAAATTAGCCCATTCATTTATGTTCGTGTTTGTTGCCTGTCTTTCCTTAGAAGGGAAGCTTAGTGAGAACACGGCCTTTGCTTTGCTCAGCACTCTATTCTCAATTCACACTGGGTCCCAAACAAATACAAATATACAGCTATCTGCTGAATGGAAGCTCTTGAGGAAAAGCATCCCAGTTTTGGACCTCTCTGTTAAAAAGGTTCTTCTAACGTTGGACTGAAATCTAGTTCCTTGTAACTACATTCATTTTGGTCCTTGTCCATGTCTCTTTTTGCTGTGATATGGGAGGGCCTTGGACCAGAGCATTCTGGGCAAGGGGACCTACAGGTATAAAGGCCCTGCCTCAGCTGGAAAGGGTGTGGCATGATCAGGAACAGGCCGGTGGGGAGCCACTTGTCTTGAGTGTTGGGAGCAGTCATGCACTGGCAAAGGTTTGAACTGAACTCTCAGGATCTCTTTTTGCTGTGACATCAGGATTGTTGCCTGTGGCAAAGAATAAGCGTAATGCTGAACTTCCTCCCCACTGGAACCACAGAGAGGAGGTTAATCACTCTCTTTCTCAGGAAAACCCATCAAATGCATCTTTCAGCTCTCCCTCCCTAAAACCTCCATGCTCCAGGTTAATCACATTTCTTTCTAGGCCATTTATTCCTATATGATGAAGTTTGAGCTCTCCAATGCTACAAGGCCCTTCTCTGAATGTGCTCCCTGTTTATGTGGGTTCTTCTACAGCACTGCACCCACAGACGTGGTCCTCTAACTGAATGGCCTAATTACTCTTCAAGGGTAGTCAGGTAGGTGGACTTCCCTAGTGCTCTCTCTACCTCTCAGCCTAATCTCAAGTGCAAAGCCATCATGCAGAGAAATCCACCTAGACACCAGACATTAGATGTTTAGTCACTTCCAAAGGCATACAATTTGCATACAATTGAAGAAATGATAAGACTGTACATCTACTCCAGGATTCACACCAGAAGAAAGCAGTCATTGCACACTGGCAGTCAATCTTGCTTGTCACCACCACCACCAAAGTCATGGCTCCCTGGCAACTGTGTTCCCTACTCAGGAACTTGGCCCCACAATGTTCACTTTAGTGCAATTTAAAAGACTAACTGGAATTCATCTGCACAAACCAGTATTGCAAGATATTTTATGGGAAAATAAATGAGTAGAACTGTGTAATGATGGGAGAAGAGCCTCGTAGATAAATGAACTCCTTAGTTAATTCACTTATTCTCTTCAATAATTTACTTTGTAATGGCCCAAATGGAACTCTAAATAGAAGAGTGGGCTGTTTTTCTTCATCCCCATATTCCAAGCTGTGGGACATGGTGGAGTCTCACTGAAGTGCATGCCTGTTGCAATTAAAGGCATGTTTGTGTTCTCTTTGATGAAGTTTCCTTTCCCTTTAGCTTCCTGCTTTATATGCCAATTGTGTGGTATCAGGGAGATCAGCCCAAGTCCCTATGAGAGGAGGCTGCACTCTTCTTTTTATTTTTTTCAATTACCCTCTCCTTGCCAGAGGCTGCACTCTTAGCTACACTTGGGTGTCCCCCTCCTTGCTCACATTCAGTGATTAGCTTGCACATTTCCTGGCAATCTGCTTTCATGTCTTTCATGTCTGTCTGCTTTTCTCCCAAATGGGGTGTATGCCCCTGGGGACTCCACAGTCAGATCTTGTCATTCTATGGGCAAATGCTTCGATCGGGGCTATCCATGTTGGGAGATGCAGGGAGGGGGCCCAAGGCTCAATGCATGGTGATGACTGCCCAGTAAGAAATGTGGCTGGGCAGTGAGGCGGAGAGCTCATACCCTTGGTGGTGACCAGCAGGGAGCCCCTCGCTACGTGGAGGGTTCCACCTCTTGCTTCTGTTTGGAAATGAGCTGCGCTTCCTTTAGAGACAGGTATACCTCTTCCTGAGGATCATAGTAGTAGAACTTTCGGATATAAGAGATCAGAGGTCTGTGAAAAACAGATGAGGGATATACACAAAAGGTTTTTATGCAAAATATAAAAGAAGTAACTCCTTTGTTCAACTCTTCTTCATTCCCTACATGGTAGAGACCTAACACAATTTCCATTTTCTCAGTTATTATAGTTCTGTCTTCCTTACCCTTACCACTTCTACTCTATTCTTCACAGAGACTGCAGAAGGGAGGCTGACACACACACCTTCCTCCCTCTGGCTGCAATATGACAGTTCTAAAGTTAGGTGCTAAGACATAGGAAATGTGAAAGAATGATGTCTGCAAATATTTTATGCCAGACTCTGCCTGTGAAGGTAGCTTGCAGGCCTCACTGGAATTTGTTACCTCCCCACAACCCCCTTACTCATTCCTGTCCCAACCCTAAGAACCCCATTGTACTTAGGCAGTGGGAGATCTGGGATGTGATCTATCCTGACGAGCTGTCGTATCCGGAATCTGCAAAGGTGCTGGAGGGATTTGACATTGCTGAATCGGGACACTGGATAGAGCAGCTGGACAGGAGTTGGTGGCAATCCTTCAAGAAAGAAAACAAAGGAAAATATTCAGAGGAAACAATGGAGCTAACTACCATTTCTTGTATGAAGAGAACCTAGAGAGAGGAAATGGGACTTCTTTATGGTTCATATATGTATTCTGTGCAAAAGCCCCTCCACAAAGGGCTGTTGATTTCCATTTCCAGAAGAACCACCACCACATTCACACTTAAGGAAGTCTATTCTCTGCCAAAGGCCTCCCTAGCATCACTTTTGTGTGTGTGAGTGGTTTTTTTTGTTTGTTTGTTTGTTTTGGAGACAGGGTCTCGTTCTGTCACCCAGGCTGGAGTGCAGTGGCCCAATCTCAGCTCACTGCAGCCTTGACCTCCCAGACTCAAGAAATCCTCCTGCCTCAGCCTCCTGAGTAGCTGGGACCACAGGTGCATGCCACTATACCCAGCTAATTTTTGTATTTTTAGTAGAGACGGGGTTTCCCTGTGTTGCCCAGGCTAGTCTCAAACTCCTGGGCTCAAGCAATCCACCTGCCTCGGCCTCCCAAAGTGCTAGGATTATAGGCGTGAGCCACTGTGCCTGGCTTCTAGCATCACTCATAACAGCTGAGAGTCCTGCTCCTTCGAGTAGTCCAGTGATGCCAAACTAGAGACACTGCTTGGACCGAAGTGGCCAGTCCCAGGCCTGAGGCTCTTGGGAAGGCCAAGAATCAAAAGGATCCCTGCTGGGAATGGGAGATACTTGTTGGACACATCTACCAGTATCCTGAAAGTGAGGACTCAGAAAAGCCGTTCAGAGGAGTCCCCACCAAATTCCAATTGGTTCAGCAGAGAGGCTGGTAAGTAGAATATAACAGCTGGGATCAAAGTTGACAAGCCTATTATTCCTGCTATTACTTCAAGCCAGGACAACCAGGTTTAGCCCCTCTTATACTCACCATCCACAACCCCCACTTCCCGCTTCTGAAATTTTAGGCCAGGAAACCAAAAAAAGATGATGCTTTTAAAAGAACAACAACCACAATAGCTTGGGCAAGCTGGGATTAGTACTACTCAGTGCAAACCTGCCTGCTGATTGATGCCAAATAGACTCAATGGGAGTACCACCTCCTTATGTATTAGCAGGCTATATCCCACCCCAAAAAGGGCCCCACGCCACAGCACAGAGACATCCAGAATGGCAGGAACACTGGGGTTCAAGGGAACAAAGAATATTTTGCTTTCAGTAAACAAAGGGGCTATGGAAGGTAAACAAGATTCTCTGAGAAATAATCTGAGTTGCAAAACCTGTCAAAGAATTCTCAGCCATTGTCATATCAAAAGACATTCTGTAGACAATTCTGTAAACACAACTGATTGGAAAATAAAATATCTACTATTATTGGGGTTTAAGTTCAAACAGTTTTTTTGTTTATTTGTTTGTTTAAGACGGCATCTTGCTCTTGCTGCCCAGGCTGGAGTGCAGTGGCGTGATTTCGGCTCATTGCAAGCTCCAACTCTTAGGTTCAAGCGATTCTCCTGCCTTAGCCTCCCGAGTAGCTGGGATTACAGGCGCCTGCCATCGTGCCCAGCTAATATTTGTATTTTTAGTAGAGACGGGGTTTCACCATGTTGACTAGGTTGGTCTCGAACTCCTGACCTTGGGTGATCCACCTGCTTCAGCCTCCCAAAGTGCTGGGATTACAGGTGTGAGCCACCGTGCCAGGCCCAGATGGTTTTAAAATTTTGTTTGAAGGCATGAAAACAAAACAAATGAAGGCTTGCACACTGCATCCCAAAGCTTTTTCATGATCACTGACAATAGACTTTCTGGGGAAAAAAAAAGAAATCAAAATATATTATTTTATTGTTACTGAACAAGTAAGCTCATCTTAAAAACATACACAGGCTAGGTGCAGTGGCACATGCCTATAATCCTAGTACTTTGGGAGACCAAGGAGGAAAGATCACTTGAGGCCAGGAACTCGAGGCTACAGTGAGCCAAGATTGCGCTACTGCACTCCAGCCTGGGTGACAGAGCATGACCCTGTCTCTAAAAAAAAAATAGTAATAATGATAAGTTATTTAGTCTTTAAAACTATACTTTGAGGCAAACACCACCATCCCCATTTCACATATAAAGAAACTGAGGCCCACTGAGCTTAGAGAACTTGCTGCGGCATGGAGCCAATAAAGTTGGCCTGCCTTGAACACTTGCCCTAAGGAAGAATTATCAGTGGCTCTACCATAGCCGAGGAACCTCTCAGCAGGGTTCTCCAGGAGGGTCTCTAGAGTGCCTACACCTCTGCCCATCTAACAAGGAGGTTGTCCAGGACACAGCACTCTGGTTCATGACCAGCCTCTCCTAGTCCTCTGCCTGGCACTCCCACCCCTTCAAAACTAAGTCTTGTATTTTGAAGCCCTACTGTTCTCCTGCAGCCACATGGTTGGTCCTCTCCATTAAAAGAAAAAAAGAACTCACACATGAATTTTTCCTTGAATATATTTAACTTAAGCGTTTTTTTTTTTTTTTTTTGAGACGGAGTCTCGCTCTGTCGCCCAGGCTGGGGTGCAGTGGCGCGATCTCAGCTCACTGCAAGCTCCGCCTCCCAGGTTCCCGCCATTCTCCTGCCTCAGCCTCCCGAGTAGCTGGGACTACAGGCGCCCGCCACCTCGCCTGGCTAGTTTTTTGTATTTTAGTAGAGACGGGGTTTCACCGTGTTAGGCAGGATGGTCTCGATCTCCTGACCTCGTGATCCACCCGTCTCGGCCTCCCAAAGTGCTGGGATTACAGGCTTGAGCCACCGCGCCCGGCCTCAAGCGGTTTTAAGAAATAATTTTGGGTTCAAATGCCTCTTTGAATTTGTCCTGTCCCTCACTGGTATTTATATATTCTTTAGTAAATTAAACTATGGCAAACAGAAAGCTTTGGGGGGTTGGCTGTAATACTGGTAAACTCAACACGATGTTTCAGAGATAAAAGTAATTTATATATCTAATAATTTATTCCCAGAGATAACACTGTGCTGAAAGAGATCAGGATAATATGCAACATACACAATTATCTGATTGTTTGCCTACTTAAATTTTAATGACCACATATACTTGCCTATTTAATCATATTACTTTTAGCCTTTAGGTTTACAAATAGCAATTTGAAACCTGTTAATTTTCTGATATTCTGTGGTGTTTATCTGACCATTTACTGTTTGCCCACAAGCGCAGCAAACGATTAAAACTCTCACATTTAGAGCATGCCAACAGAAGCAGTTAAAAATGGAAAGAATCCAGGATAAGACCCAACTGGGGTTAAAAAACTAAGGGTAAAGTCGAACATTAATCATCAGTAACCTTCTTCCAGTCCTCAGGGGCACAAACCTAGTCTGTAGCCATGTACTATTTTTCATTTGTCTCAACAAAGACCATGTTAGGGGTAAGAAATCTCTTCCAGGTGGCCGGGCGCGGTGGCTCAAGCCTGTAATCCCAGCACTTTGGGAGGCCAAGACGGGCGGATCATGAGGTCAGGAGATCGAGACCATCCTGGCTAATACGGTGAAACCTTGTCTCTACTTAAAATACAAAAAACTAGCCGGGCGACGAGGCGGGCGCCTGTAGTCCCAGCTACTTGGGAGGCTGAGACAGGAGAATGGCGTGAACCCGGGAGGCGGAGCTTGCAGTGAGCTGAGATCTGGCCACTGCACTCCAGCCTGGGTGGCAGAGCAAGACTCCGTCTCAAAAAAAAAAAGAAATCTCTTCCAGGTATAAACACCCAAACACCCATGTCTTTCTGCCACATCAAAGGTTTTTCTGTCCCCTGAAGACAGAATCAGATCAGGAATCACATCTGTTTCACATTCCAAGTCTCATTTTCTTAACAGTATAAGTAAAAAGAGAATAAACTAGGGAGTCTAGTTGACTTATATATAATCCTTCAAAAAGAAAAAAATAAGCACAAGGGCAATAGTAAAAGAAGGCCCAGTGCAGTGGCTCACGCCTGTAATCCCAGCACTTTGGGAGGCTGAGGTGGGAGGATTGCTTGAGCCCAGGAGTTCAAGATTGGCCTGGGCAACACAGGGAGACCTTACCTCTACAAAAATTAAAATTAAAAAAATAAGCCAGGCATGGTGGTGCACACCTGTGGTCCAGCTACTCAGGAGGCTGAAGTGGGAGGAAAGCTTGAGCCCAGGAGGCTGAGGCTGCAGTGAGCTATGATTGCATCACTACACTCCAGCCTGGGTTATGGAGTAAGACCCTGTCTACAAAAAAGATATTTAGCTAACAGTGAAGTACTGTTTTTTAATATCCCACTCCTTTCTTCAGCTTGAAACAGCTTAAGAAAAACTAAACAATAGTTTAGTTTAGTGGGAGCAGGGGTGAGAGGGCAGAAGATTCACTTTTCCTTATATTCCCTTGGGTACTATTTGATTTTTTTTTTTTTTTTTTTTTTTTTTTTTGAGACGGAGTCTCACTCTGTCGCCCTGGCTGGAGTGCAGTGGCTGGATCTCAGCTCACTGCAAGCTCCGCCTCCGGGTTCACGCCATTCTCCTGCCTCAGCCTCCCAAGTAGCTGGGACTACAGGCGCCCGCCACCTAGCCCAGCTAGTTTTTTTTTTGCATTTTTTAGTAGAGACGGGGTTTCACCGTGTTAGCCAGGATGGTCTCGATCTCCTGACCTCGTGATCCGCCCGTCTCGGCCTCCCAAAGTGCTGGGATTACAGGCTTGAGCCACCGCGCCTGGCCTTATTTTACCTTTTTATCACATACACGTTATTTCAAAATTTAAAAAGAAATACATATTAGAACTAAAAAATGAGTTATGCAAGGTTACAGGATATAAGATGAATATGCAAAAAGCAATTAAATTTCTATATTCTAGCTATAAAAAATCCAAAATCCAAAAATAATTAAAATTAAGAAAGCAATTTACAATAGGATCAAAAACAAATACTAAAAAATAAATTTAACAGAAGAAGTACAAAACTTTTATTATGGGCCGGGCGCGGTGGCTCAAGCCTGTAATCCCAGCACTTTGGGAGGCCGAGACGGGCAGATCACGAGGTCAGGAGATCGAGACCATCCTGGCTAACACGGTGAAACCCCGTCTCTACTAAAAAATACAAAAAAACTAGCCGGGCGAGGTGGCGGGCGCCTGTAGTCCCAGCTACTC
>NW_016806950.1:496591-503128 GCF_001698545.2 Rhinopithecus bieti | reverse complement strand
GGCTGGAGTGCAGTGGCCGGACCTCAGCTCACTGCAAGCTCCGCCTCCTGGGTTTACGCCATTCTCCTGCCTCAGCCTCCAAAGTAGCTGGGACTACAGGCACCCGCCACCTCGCCCGGCTAGTTTTTTGTATTTTTAGTAGAGACGGGGTTTCACCATGTTAGCCAGGATGGTCTCGATCTCCTGACCTCGTGATCCACCCGTCTTGGCCTCCCAAAGTGCTGGGATTACAGGCTTGAGCCACCGTGCCTGGCCCAGAGTTTTAAAAAGACCTAAATAAGCAGAAAGACAGCCTATGTCTATGGATCAGAAGACTTAATATTGTTGTTAATTCTTAATATGTTGTTAATAATAACATGTCAATACACCCCAAATTGATGTACAGACTCAACTCCACACTCTTGCCAACACCGGGGTATTAAAGGGTATTAAAATCTCAGTAGGCTTCTTTGCAGAAATTGACAATCTGATCCTAAAATTCATATGGAAATGCAAGAAACCCAAAATAGCCAAAACCATCTTGAAAAACAACAAAGTTGGAAGACTCACACTTTTCCATCTCAAAACTTACTACAAAACTATAGGAATCAAGACAGTAATGGCATAAGGATGGACATACAGCTCAATGGAATAGAACTGAGTCTGGAAATTAACCTTCACAGTTACCATCAACTGATTTCAACAAGGATGCCAAGACAATTCAATGGGGAAAGAATATCTTTTCAAAAAATAGTGCTAGAACTGAATAAAAAGAGTAAAGTTGGACTCCTTTCTCATGCCATACACAAAAATTCAAGGCTGGGTACAGTGGCTCACACCTGTAATCCCAGCTCTTTGGGCGACTGAGGTGGGAGGATCACTTGAGGCCAGGAGGCAGAGGTTGTGGTGAGCCAAGATTGTGCCACTGCACTCCAGCCTGGGTGACAGGGAGAGAGACACACTCCGTCTCTCTCTCTCTCTCTCTCTCTCTCTCTCTCTCTCTCTCTCTCTCTCTATATATATATATATATATATATACACCAAGCAAAAAAAATTGAAAAAACAAAAATTAACTCAAAATGGATAGTAGACCTAATGTAAAAGCTAAAAGTTTAAGTCTCCTAGAAGAATATATAGGCATTAAGCTCCATTGCCTTTGGTTAGGCAAACTTTTCTAAATATAACAAGCAAAAAAAAAAACAGGTAAGTAGGAATAGGAACTCATCAAAATCCTTCATGCTTCAAAGAACACCATCAAGAAAGTAAAAAGACAACCCACAGAATGGGAGAAAATATTTGTAAATCATATCTGACAAGGGACTTGTATCCAGAATATATAAAGATATTTATTTATTTATTTATTTATTTTGAGATAAAATAAAAGCTGGAGTGCAGTGGCGTGATCTCGGCTCACTGCAACCTCCACCTCCTGGGCTCAAGCAATCTTCCCATCTTAGTCTTCCCAGTAGCTGGGACGACAGGCATGCATCACCACACTGGGCTAATTTTTAAATTTTTTGTAGAGACAGTGTCTCCCAGGCAGATCTTGAGCTCCTGGGCTCAAGCAATCCTCCTGCCCTGGCCTCCCTAAGTACTGGGCTTATAGGCACCATGCCCAGCCTGTGAAGAACTCATAACTCAATAAGAAGACAAACAGCTCAATTACAAAATGAGCAAAGGATGTGAACAGAGACACAACAGTCAATAAGCAGATGAAAAGATGTCATTAGTCATTAGGGCAATGCAAATCAAAGCCACAATGAAATACCACTTCATACTCACTAGGAAGGCTATATTAAAAAAGATGGACAATAACAAAGTCTTGGGTGCAGTTGTTTTGGGAGTCTGGCATGGGGTTAAACATGGGATTACCATATGACCCAGCAATTTCATGCCTAGGAATATCTCCAAGAGAATTGAAAAGATATTCACATAAACAGCTGTACATGAATGTTCAAAGCAGCATTATTTATCTCATAATAGCCAAAAAGTGCAAACAACCTAAAGAATGGAGAAACAATATGTGGTATATACAGAGTGGGATGTTAGTCATAAAAAGGAATGCAGTGCTGACACATGCTATGACACTGGTGAACTCTGAAAACATTATGCTAAGTAAAAGAAACAAGACAAAAATATTGTATGATTCCATTTATGTGAAATGTACCAAATAGTCAAAACCATAGAAACGGAAAACAGATCAGTGGTTGGTAGGGGCCAGGAGGTAGAGGGAATAGGGAGTAACTGCTAATAGTCCAAGGTTTTCATTTTGGTGTGATGAAAACATTCTAAAATTGATTGTGGTGATTGTTGTACAACTCTGTGAATATACTAAAAACCACTGCACTGCACAGTATTTTATTTTTTTCTTGAGACACAGTCTTGCTCTGTTGCCCAGGATGAAGTGCAGTGGTGTGTTCTCAGCTTACTGCAACCTCTGCCTCCTGGGTTCAAGCAATTCTCCTGCCTTGGCCTCCTGAGTAGCTGGAACTGGGACTGCAGGTGCCCACCACCGCTTCTAGCTAATTTATGTTTTTTTTTTTTTTTTTTTTTTTTATCAAGATGGGGTTTCGCGCCATGTTGCCCAGGCTGGACTTGAACCCCTAGGCTCAAGCAATCTACCTTCCTTGGCTTTGAATGACACATTTTAGATGGGTGAATTTCATGTTATGTGCATTATATCTCAATAAAACTGTTAGATAAAAGCAAGGAAGGAAGGGAGGGAAAGAGGGAGAAAGAAATACCCCAACATGAAGAGCCTTCTGCTGGCCAAAGGTGAGACAAAACGAGCTTCAATAATTGTAACTGTAATGAATTAAAGGCATTAAGTGGGCCAGGCATGGTGGTTCACGCCTATGCCTATAATCCTAGCACTGTGGGAGGCCGAGGCAGTTGGATCACCTGAGATCAGGAGTTTGAGACCAGCCTGGCCAACATAGCGAAACCCCATCTCTACTAAAAATACAAAAAAATTAGCCAGGCGTGGTGGCACGTGCCTGTAATCTCAGCTACATGGGAGGCTGGGGCAGGAGAATCACTTGAACCCGGGAGTTGGAGGTTGCAGTGAGCCGAGATCGTGCCACTGCACTCTAGCCTGGGTGACAGAGCGAGACTCTGTCTCAAAAAAAATAAGAAAGCCGGCCGGGCGTGGTGGCTCAAGCCTGTAATCCCAGCACTTTGGGAGGCCCGAGCACGGGCGGATCACGAGGTCAAAGCTGAGATCTGAGACCATCCTGGCCTCAACATCGTGAAACCCCGTCATCTACAGAAAATACAAAAAACTAGCCAGGCGAAGGTGGGGGGCCCGCCTGTAGTCCCAGCTACTTCGGGAGGCTGCAGGCCAGGAGAATGGCATAAAACCCGGGAGGCGAGCTTGCCAGTGAGCTGAGATGCTGCGCCCACTGCCACTCCAGGCCTGGGCGGACAGCGCAGACTCGATCTCAAAAAAAAAAAAAAAAAAAAGAAAGAAAGCCATTAAGTATGTTTAATTCCATGAAGTTTCTATATATATTTATAATATATATATATAAATATATATTTTTTTGAGACACAGTGTCTCTCGGTCAACCCGGCCTAGAGGGACAGCTGGCGGCCGATCTCGGCTCACTGCCCAACCTCTGACTCCTGGAGTTCAAGCGATTCTCCTGCCCTGGACCTCCCAAGCAGCTGGCGCATTACAGGACGTGCCACCACGGCGGCCTAATTTTTTATATTTTTAGTAGAGACAATCGGTTTTGCCATTATTGGCCAGGCTACCCTGGTCTCCAACTCCTGACCCAGGTGATCCAATTGCCTTGGGGGCCTCCCCAAGTGCCTTGGATTACAGGTGTGAGTCACTGCACCTGGCTGATTAATCACATATAGTATATATATGATAAAAAATATATAGTAGTATTATTTTTCTTTCTTGTTTTTTTTTGAGACGGAGCTCTTGCTTCTGCGTTGCCCAGCGGCTGGTGCTTGCATGCATTCTCAGCTCACTGCCAAGCTCTTGCCCTTCCCAGATTCATGCCATTTTCTCCTGCCTCAGCCTCCCGAGTAGCTGGCGTACAACAGGCGGCCCGCACGACGGTCCAGCTAATTTTTTGTACTTTTTATAAAGATGGGGTTTCACACGTGTTAGCCCAGGATGGTCTCAATCTCCTGACCTCATATCCGGGGCCGCCTCAGCCCTCCCAAAGGGCTGGGTATTACAGCGCGTGAGCCACCGCGCCCGGCCATTAATTATAATTTTCTAAATGATCACCTCTCAAAGGATGATAGGGAACCAATTCATTATCTTGAAAATTAGTAAATAAAGAAAAGAATCAAGCATTTATCCTGCTTTTTCTATATGAATTTGGTAAATAATAGTTGAGGAGAAATGTCTCTGTAAAACTATTCCATCTAACAAATAAAAAGTGATAAAATTAGAGTATCATGATTTTGCAACTCCCAATGAACAGCTGCTAAGATCACAAAAAGAGACACAACCAGACATCATGTGTTTCCTATGAGCATGCCAAATACTACCTATATAATCTTGCTAAAAGGATCAAGCCTTAGTTTGTTTGTTTGTTTTTGAGATACAGTCTCATTCTGTCGCCCAGGCTAGAGTGCAGTGGCATGAACATAGCTCAGTGTGGCTTTGACATAATGAACTCAAGTGATTACCCTGCCTCAGCCTCCTGGCTTTTTTTTTTTTTTTTTTTTGAGACACAGCCTCCCTGTTTCGCCCGGGCTGGAGTGCTGTGGCGCAATCTTGGCTCATTGCAACCTCCGCCTCCTGGGTTCAGGCAATTCTCCTGCCTCAGCCTTCCAAGTAGCTGGGATTACAAGTATGGGCCACCATGCCTGGCTAATTTTTATATTTTTAGTAGAGACGGGGTTTCTCCATGTTGGCCAGGCTGGTCTCAAACTCTCGACCTCAGGTGATCCACCTGTCTCGGCCTCCCAAAGTGCTGGGATTACAAGCCCGAGCCACCGCGCCTAGCCTCGGCTAATTTTTAATTTATTTTTTTGGTAAAGACAGGGTCTTACCATGTTGCCCAGGAAGGTCTTGAACTCCTAGGTTTAAGTGATCCTCCTGCCTCACCTCCCGAAGTGCTGGGATTTTAGGCATGAACTACTATTATATGTTCAGCCAAGCCTGAGTTTGAATCAGACTCCTGCTAATTTGTAAGAAATACAGAAGACAGGACAACATGCTGAACTCCAACAAGAGTATGTAATTAGTAAAATCCAGGGAAATTCTCCAGGTCAAACCGCCCAATTATTCAATAAGTAAATTGTAAAGAAATGAAATAAAAATCCAACATTAAGAGATTTAAAAGATATGAATTTTTTTTTTTTTTTTTGAGATGGAAACTCGCTCTGTCGCCCAGGCTGGAGTGCAGTGGCCGGATCTCGGCTCACTGCAAGCTCCGCCTCCCGGGTTCACACCATTCTCCTGCCTCAGCCTCCCGAGTAGCTGCGACTACAGGCGCCCACCACCTTGCCCGGCTAGTTTTTTGTATTTTTTAGTAGAGACAGGGTTTCACCGGGTTAGCCAGGGTGGCCTCGATCTCCTGACCTTGTGATCTGCCCGTCTCAGCCTCCCGATATGAAAATTTTTTAAAATGAGCAACATCAGGCCAGGCACGGTGGCTCACGCCTGTAATCCCAGCACTCTGAGAGGCCGAGGCGGGCGGATCATGAGGTCAGGAGATCGAGACCATCCTGACTAACACGGTGAAACCCCGTCTCTACTAAAATACAAAACATTAGCCGGGTGTGGTGGCGGGCGCCTGTAGTCCCAGCTACTCGGGAGGCTGAGGCAGGAGAACGGCGTGAACCCGGGAGGTGAAGCTTGCAGTGAGCCGAGATTGAGCCACTGCACTCCAGCCTGGGCAACCAAGCGAGACTCCATCTCAATAATAATAATAATAATAATATTAAACCATGCATGTGATTTTTGTGGTTTTCTATTTTATTTAAAAAAAAAAGAAAGAAAAGAAATTCAGATGAAGTAGTGCTGTCATGCTGCTCCCCCTCCCCAGCGAATCCAAATTGGGTAAGCCTTTGGATTCAATTACCATTTTACAGGAAATTCAGAGGACAGAGGAACATATTAAATGATGCCATGGAGATGCAATAGGTAAACTCCAGACAGAACAATATTTTAAATATATAAATTGCAAGAAAAAAAAGGGGAAAAGAAATGGAGGAAGAAAACTACAAATTAAAAAAGAAGTGCTGCTGGGCGTGGTGGCTCACACCTGTAATCACAGCACTTTGGGAGGCTGAGGCGGGTGGATCACAAGGTCAGCAGTTCGAGACCAGCCTGACCAACATGATGAAACCCCATCTCTACTAAAAATACAAAAAAATTAGCTGGGCGTGGTGGCGGGCACCTGTAATCCCAGCGACTTGGGAGGCTGAGGCAGAAGAATTGCTTGAAACTGGAAGGCGGAGATTGCAGTGAGCCGAGATTGCGCCACTGCATTCTAGCCTGGACAATAAGAGCAAAACTCTGTCTCAAAACAAACAAAAAGGCTGGGCGCGGTGGCTCAAGCCTGTAATCCCAGCACTTTGGGAGGC
>NW_016806950.1:483324-495609 GCF_001698545.2 Rhinopithecus bieti | reverse complement strand
AAAAAAAAAAAAAAAAAAAAAAAAAAAAAAAAAAAAAAAAAAAAGAAGGTAATAATCCAGGAATAAGTCTAGTTAGCAAATACACTCAAGGGAGTCTTACAGTGTTGCTGGAGGGGGTCATGCAGCCAGAGCAAGGAGGGGAGCCCTATCAGTGGCATGACCCTGTACCTATAAAATAAGGACAAACCACTTACTGGGGAGATGCCCAGAGACACTGGTCACAAATCCCCAGGAAAGGACTCCTGGCTTCCTTCTTTCACAAGCATAAGTGAAATAATCTCTTCTTAGTATGCCTAATACCTCATCAGCAAATGTTTGAGTGTTCTAATACACAAAATAATATAGAGCAGGCTGGGCGCGGTGGCTCACCCCTGTAATCCCAGCACTTTGGGAGGCCGAGGCAGGTGGATCACCTAAGGTCAGGAGTTCGAGACCAGCCTGACCAACACGGTGAAACCCGTCTCCAAAAAATACAAAAAATTAGCCAGGCGTGATGGTGGGCACCTGTAATTCCAGCTACTCAGGAGAATTGCTTGAACCCAGGAGGCAGAGTTTGTGGTGAGCCGAGATTGCGCCACTGCACTCCAGCCTGGGCACAACAAAGCAAGACTCCATCTCAAAATAATATAGAGCAAAGGAAAGAGAGTTGTTGCTCTGGATGACCTGGCAATCAGATAGGTAAGATAAAATAACGACAAAGGGCATCTCAAGGGATATCAGAAGGACATCTGAGGGGCCACCCAGAGTATCATTCAACACATATATCTTGAGTACCACCTTTATAGGGCCAGGAGAACACCAGAGATACCACCTTAAATACTTCCTATGCACCTACATCTTAGAGACCACTGAGAAAGGTAACATCTGTTGAGTGCTTACTCTGTGTCAGGCATTGTCTTAAATATTTTACATGAGTTAATTCTTGCATTCCTCAAAACAATCCTGTAAGTTAGATACTATAATCATCCCCATTTTACTGTTGAGGAAACTGAGGCAAGAGAGGTTCAGTTCATGCCTAAGATCACAGAGCTAATAACTGGCAGGACCTGGGGTAGCACTCGGTGTTCTGGATCCAGAACCTGTACTTTTTAACCACTATGGTATATAGCAATGGTTCCCAACTGGGTATGATTTTGGCTCCCAGGGACATATGGAGACATAATGTGATTGTCACAGCTTTAGGGGGGCGGGTGAGTGCTCCTGGTATTTAGTGGGCAAAAGTCAGGGCTTCCTCCAATACACAGGACAGACCCCACAACAAAAAACTGTCCAGCCTAAAATGTCAATAATGCTGAGCTGAGAAACCCTGATAAACAGGGAAGACATGTCACTGAACAAGTAATTATAAACTTAACAAGGGTTACAAAAGAGGAAGTAACCAATTTCCTTAAAAAGCTGTACAATTCAGCCAGGTGCGGTGGCTCACACCTGTAATCCCAGCACTTTGGGAGACCAAGGCAGGCGGACCATGAGGTCAAGAGTTCAAGACCAGCCTGGCCAACATGGTGAAACCCCGTCTTTACTAAAAATACAAAAATTAGCTGGCCAAGGTGGAAGGCGCCTATACCATCCGAGTACGGGAGGCTGAGGAAGGAGAATCGTTTGAACTTGGGAGGTGGAGGAGGTTGCAGTGAGCCGAGATCATGCCACTGCACTCCAGCCTGGGGGACTGGGGGAGACTCCATCTCAAAACAAACAAAAAAGATCTGTCCAACTCAAAGCGTGTTTTGTTTTTGTTTTTGTTTGAGATAGGGTCTCGCTCTGTCACTTAGGCTGGAGTGCCGTGGCGCAATCACAGCTCACTGCAGCCTTGACCTACTAGGCCTAAAAGATCCTCCTACCTCAGCCTCCCAAGCAGCTGGGACCAAAGGCGCATACCACCACGTGCGGTTAGGTGTTTTTGTTTTGTTTTTGTAGAGATGAAGTCTCTCTATATTATCCAGGCTAGTCTAGAACTCCTGGGCTCAAACAATCCTTCCACCTCTACCTCCCAAAGTGCTGGGATTACAGATGTGAGCCACCAAGTCTGATCAAAGTATGATTTTTTAAAGACATTTTTTCTTCATGAACTTTACAGATGAAGATTCTCTCAATTAAAAAGGGTATGTCTGCTTTTAGCTTGGCTCTAATAGGATCAGAGGTTTTGTGTGAAATCAGTCACACTCTCACTGCTGTCTGGTGTTAGGGGTTTAGTTTTTTTTTTGTTTTTGTTTTTGTTTTGAGATAGTCTCTGGAGTGCAGCGGCGTGACTTGGCTCACTGCAACCTCCGCCTCCCAGGTTCAAGTGATTCTCCTGCCTCAGACTCCTGAGTAGCTGGGATTACAGGCGCCTGCCACCACGCCCAGCTAACTTTTGTATTTTTAGTAGACACGAGGTTTCACCATATTGGCCAGGCTGGTCTCAAACTCCTGACCTCGTGATCCGGCCACCTCGGCCTCCCAAAGTGCTGGGACTACAGGTGTGAGCCACCGGGCTCAGCAGGGATTTAGTTTATAATTGTGAAATGGATGAGGCCAGACTGAGATGTAATCAGTGACCTCAGATCTGCTGGGACCAGGATTCAATATTACAATAACCCAAAACTTCAAATTTAAAAAAAAAATTATATATATATTTACATTAAAAAAAAAAAGGGAGAAAAGATAAGGTCAAACCAAACTCAGGCACCATTATTTTACCAAGGGTTCCTCCCCCAGATGCTAATTATTCAATTTATTCTATTCTACTTAATTTATCTCTGTTCCTTATTTGTCACCACTCAGAACCTTCCCATTAGTTCCAGCTTTGCAATTCCTGTGATCCCTGGTATCCCTTTGACATCAGTCTTTTTTTTTTTGAAATGGAGTCCCACTCTGTAGCCCAAGCTGGAGTGCAGTGGCATGATCTTGGCTCACTGCAACCTCCAATTCCGGGGCTCAAGCAATTATCATGTCTCAGCCTCCCAAGTAGCTAGAACTACAGGTGTGTGCCACCATGCCCAGCTAATTTTTTGTATTTTAGTAGAGATGGGATTTCACCATATTGCCCAGGGTGGTTCAAGACCCTGAGCTCAGGCGATCTGCCCAACTTGGCCTCCCAAAGTGCTGGGATTACAGGCATGAGGCACCGTGCCCAGCCTGACACCAGTCTCAACACCTTCCTACTGCATCCAGCTCTGGGATCTAAGCCAGAAAAACCTGAGATCGCATCCTAGCTCTGCAACTCACTGGACCTCAGTTTCTTTTGCTTTTCCAAAAAGAAAAAAAAAAGGAGATTGTACTATCCCCTCAAAGGATAACACTTGGTTAAATGGAATAACACCTGGCTCCTTGTAGGTGTTCAGTTTTCATCATTGCAAAGTTTGAACACACAGGATCCTTTCTGAATCGATCAAGTTAAAATCCTTGACAGACGAACAGAGCTCAACCTAAATGCTAATACCTACCTCCTTCCTCACCCCAATCCTCTCCTCTAATGAAGTCAAGCTTATATAATGCCTTCCCCTTTATGATAAGCAAAAGAGGGCAGCAAACAGTGGTAAAGGCTTTGTCTTCTTTGGCCCTATCCTTCAAAGTGAGGTCACTTAGGGTTGCGGGGCAACAACTCTGCTTTGCCCCCTCAACTTGGTTACAATTTTAAGTCTACACAGATCTTTAACTGGAGCATTTGCACCCTCCTGCCCCCAATAAACATGGTTCTACCTTCTTTAGGTAGTTTCCATAAATGCCAGCAAACTTTCAATCTGATTACTACTACCTCTTCCATTATAACAGACTGGTGGGAAATAAAGCCAAGGATTTGTAGTCGGGCCCAGGTTTGAATTCTGGCTTCAGCACTGATCAACTGAGTTAACTTTAGAATAAATAATCTAACTTTTGAGCCTCAGCCGCAGTTTCCTCACTGGCAAAATGAAGTCTTATGTATTATTTTATTTTTAAATTTATTGTATTTTATTTTTTTGGAGACAGAGTCTCCCTCTGTTGCCCAGGCTGAAGTGCAGTGGCGCAATCATGGCTCACTGCAACCTCCACCTCCTAGGTTCAAGTGATTCTCCTGCTTCAGCCTGCTAAGTAGCTGGGACTACAGGTGCCTGCCACCACACCTGGCTAATTTTTGTATTTTTAGTAGAGGTGAGGTTTCACCATGTTGGACACATCATTATTATTATTATTATTATTTTTGAGACAGAGTCTTGCTTGGGGACCTAGGCTAGAGTGTAGTGGCACAATCTCAGCTCACTGCAATCTCAGCCTCCTGGGTTTTAAGCGATTCTCCTGCCTTAGCCTCTGGAGTAGCTAGGATTACAGGCGTGTGCCACCACGCCTGGCTAATTTTGTATTTTCAGTAGAGGCGAGGTTTCACCATGTTGGTCAGGCTGGTCTCGAACTCCTGACCTGAGGTGATCCACCCACCTCAGACTCCCAAAGTGCTGGGATTACAGGCGTGAGCCACCGCGCCAGGCCATATTATTTTAATAGATTGATCTGTATTACCTAACTTTGAGGTTGTTGTAAAAATGTCAATGTATTTAAATAAAGAACCTGGCCAGTACCTGGCATCTAACAGGCACTCAATATTAACAGTGGCAAACACTATACACTCTAGCCCTTAATACGATGCTAAGAATCTTGGTTAAAATATCTGCAGACAGGGTACATTTGTAGAATGAAATAAGCTGTAACTGAGGAGTCCAATATTCCACGAAGTTTCTCAATATTCTACCAGTAAAGTGATGCTCCAGAGTCCAGAATTTCTCTGAGATTTTCCAGGCTTGCCCACAGGCAGAGCTGACTACCCTAACCTTGCTGGTCATCGCCACATGCTTTATACTGACTTGAACATGTGCTCTCACACCTTTGTCTTCCTTCCTGTCCCCTCTTTGAGACTATGACTTCTCTGAAGGCAGAAATGTAGCTTATTTTTTATAATAAATTGCAAAATAAATGTTTGTTAAACAAAACCCCCCAAAAGCCAAAACTTTAAAACTGCTAAGCAGAGTCAACTCCTATATGGAAGGAATCTAACTTTTCCCTTTAAGCAAGTCAACTGCACAAGACCCAACTGTGTTGACAGCACTGAGGCAAAACTAAATGAAGTGAGAATTAATACAGTTCACACCCTGTCATGCCTTATTTAAATCACCAAGATTACAAGAAACATTCCTGTCACCTGGCTCAATCCTGTTCCTAGTCTTCTGCCTGAGGCTCCCCTGAGCTCCTACAGTTCAGACTAATTTCTTGGCATTCTGTTTAAGAATCTTAATTTGATTCAATGGTAAAGCATGAAGTTCTCATTTTAAATTGTTTCTTTTTTTGTTTTTTTTTTTTTGAAAGAGTCTGGGCTCTGTCGCCCAGGCTGGAGTGCAATGGCGCAGTCTCAGCTCACTGCAACCTCCGCTTTCCCAGGTTCAAGCAATTCTCCCACCTCAGCCTCCCGAGTAGCTGGGATTACAGGCACCCACCACCACGCCTGGCTAATTTTTGAATTTTTAGTAGAAACCAGGTTTCACCATGTTGGCCAGGCTGTCTCGAACTCCTGACCTCAGGTGATCTGCCCTCCTCAGCCTCCCAAAGTGCTGGGATTACAGATGTGAGCTACTGCCCTATGCCTTTTTTTTTGAGACAGGGTCTCACTGTGTCACCCAGGCTGGAGTGCAGTGGCTTAATCTTGGCTTATTGGAGCCTCTGCCTCCCAGGCTCAAGTGATCCTCCCACCTCAGCCTCCCAAGTAGCTGGGACTACAGATGCCCGGCATCACACCCAGCTAACTTTTGTGTATTTTGTAGAGATATGGTTTCACCATGTTGCCCAGCCTGGTCTTGAAATCCTGGACTTGAGCAATCTGCCCGTCTCAGCCTCCCAAAGTACTGGGATTATTACAGTGTGAGCCACCATGCCTGGCTTAAGTTGTTTGTATCTTACAAGTTCCTCATATTAATGTCCTTGTCATTTTGTCTTACCAACACTATAAAGGCAGATTGCTCCAAACAATCCCCTCTTGCCCTCCACAAACTATACAGACACCTCCTTAACTTAGTGGGCAGGAAGACTATACAATCACACCAGCAAGAATAGCAACTGCCCAGTGCTCCCAAATGGAGAGAGGTCTTGTATTCATTAATGGTAGGGACGGCAATATACAAAACAAAGAATTTATTGCTCAGCAGCAAGTTTAGTACAACATGGGCAAACCCACAGCAGATACTTCCTAACAGAGCGCAATGTGCAATTGGATTTGGCCCTTGTTTTTTCCTTTTTTGGGGGAAACAGGGTTTTGTTCTATCACCCAGACTAGAGTGCAGTGGCACGATCATGGCTCAGTGCAGCCTTGACCTCCTGGGCTCGAGCGATCCTCCCATCTCAGCCTCCTAACTAGCTGGAACTACAGGCATGTACCACTATGTCTGGCTAATTTTTTAATTTTTTTAAGAGATGGGGGTCTCAAATTCCTGGGCTCAAGCAATCCTCCCACCTTGGCCTCTCAAAGTGCTGGGATTACAGGCATGAGCCACCATGCCTAGCCAGACTGAGCCCTCCTGACACTCGCCCCTGCCTTTCTGGTAAACATTCTCTTACCTTTCCCATTCCTATGGGTAGGACCTGAGAGCTCTCACCTTTCTCCTTCACTTATAAATGTTGACATGCCTAGATCAGGGACACCTCCAAATGTCAAATGTTCACATGATGCCTGGACATCAGAGGTGGAAGCAGTTTTCTCATTCATGTGGTCAGAGAAGCAAAGATTCCTCCTCAGTATGCTGAGAGATTAACGTACAAAGGCAGGGATTAACCACAGGACCAGGAGTGGTGGCTACAACAGCCAGGGGAAAAAAGCTTAACCGTGGCCTTTTGTGGGGGTGGTGTTTTTTGACACTAAACTGGATCATATCGAAGTTAAGTTAAATAATTAACAGAAGTACAGCCTTACCTGGAACCCTGGATCTTAAGAAATAGAGAAACTTTCCATTCTTGGAGTGCATAATGGCTCTCTTAATAAACTCTACAACAGATTGACAGCGGTCCTCAAACTTAGGATGACACCACAGGCTGAAGGTTCCTGCCATGGAAAATTAAGAAGTAAAAATTTTAAAACTTACTTTAGAAGATATGAGAGGCTGGTTTGAATATTTTAACAATGATTCTCACTTTTGGGAGGGCAGTTTGGGGGCAAGCTGGCTCAAAAGTCTCTGAAGCTACCTGTTCCTGCTTATCTCACAGTTAACTGTAAAAAGATGTTGCCTTTTGTAAGACATAAATTAGATCTTACAAAGTTTTTGTTAAGTAAATACAAGTTAAGTACTCCTTATCCGAAATGCTTAAGACCACAAGTGTTTCAGATTTTGGATTTTTTTCAGATTTTGGAATATTTGCATTATACTTACCCGTTGAACACCCCTAATCCAAAACTCTGAAATCCAAAGTGCTCCAATGAGCATTTCCTTTGGGCATCATGTCAGTGTGCAAAAGTTTCAGATTTTAAGCATTTTGATTTCAGTTTAGGGATACTCAACCTTTAATAATTTCAAATCAGAAAAAAGATATGAAATTTTTCATCAAGTATGAACATTAATCTTTAAATCACAGACCTCCTCTCTCTCTATATATGTACTTATGTATATTAAGTATAGGTACAGTCATGCATTACTTAATGAGAGGAATATGTTCAGAGAAATGCATCATTAGGCGAATATCAGAGTGTACTTATCCAAACCTAGATGGTGTAGCCTACTACACACCTAGGCTATGTGGTAGAGCCTATTGCTCCTAGGCTACAGACCTGAATAGCATGTTACTGTGCTGAATACCGGAGGCAACTCTAACACAATGGTAAGTATATGAATACTTAAACATATTTATGTTTAAGTATGTACCTAAACATACTTAAACATAGAAAAAGTACAGTAAAAATACAGTAATATAATCTTATGGAACCACCGTCATATATGTAGTCTATCATTGACCAAAATGTTGCTAAACAGTGTATGACTGTGTGTGTGTGTACACATATAAGCAGATCTTTGAATAACATTTTGTCAGTGTTGTTTCCTTGTAACTTTTTTTTTTTTTTAGATAGGATCTTGCTCTGTCACCCAGGCTGGAGTGCACTGGCGTGATCTTGGCTCACTGCAACCTCCACTTCCTGGGTTCAAGTGATTCTCCTGCCTCAGACTCCTGAGTAGCTGGGATTACAGGCACCTGCCACCACGTCTGGCTAATTTTTGTATTTTTAGTAGAGACAGGGTTTCGCCACATTGGTCAGGCTGGTCTCGAACTCCTGACCTCAAGTGATCCACCTGCCTTGGCCTCCCAAAGTGCTGGGATTACAGGTGTGAGCCACCATGCTTGTTCCCTTATAATGTTGATAAGAAAAAGAAATTGATTTCCGGCCAGGACCACTGTCTGTGTGGAGTTGGCACATCTGCATGGGTTTTCTCTGGGTATGCTGGTTTCCTTCCATATCCCAGAGATGTTGTGTAAGGTGAAATGGCATGCTAAGCTGTGCCAGTCTGAGTGAGTGTGGGTATGTGGGTATATACCCCCCGATGGAATGGTGTCCTGTCCAGAGTTGTTCTGCCTTGCATCCTGAACTGCCACAATAGGCTCTGGCCACTTGTGATCCTGAGCTGGAATACTTGGGTAAATGATTATCTAATTTGTTTTCATTAATCTTTCTTACAAGTGTGTATAGTTTACATATATTTCACTGTTTAATATTAGAAGTGTTTTGGTCTTTTTTTTTTTTTTTGAGATGGAGTCTAGCCCTGTCACCCAGGCTGGAGTGAAGTGGCGAGATCTCGGCTCACTGCAAGCTCCGCCTCCTGGGTTCACGCCAATTCTCCTGCCTCAGCCTCCTGAGTAGCTGGGACTACAGGCACCCACCACCAAGCCTGGCCAATTTTTTGTATTGTTAGTAGAGATGGGGTTTCACCATGTTAGCCAGAATCGTCTTGATCTCTTGACCTTGTGATCCGCCCACCTCAGCCTCCCAAAGTGCTGGGATTACAGGCGTGAGCCACTGCGTCTGGCTGTGTTTTGGTCTTTATGTAGAAGTTTGGTCTTTATTCCAGCCTGACCAACATGCAGAAACCCCATCTCTACTAAAAATACAAAATTAGCCGAGCGTCGTGGTGCATGCCTGTAATCCCAGCTACTCGGGAGGCTGAGGCAGGAGAACTGCTTGAACCCAGGAGGTAGAGGTTTCGGTAAGCCAAGATTGCACCATTGCACTCCAGCCTGGGCAATAAGAGCGAAACTTCATCTTAAAAAAAAAAATTGGTTTTGTTATGCGTCTTTTTGCTTAAAGTCAGTTTCTAAGAACCTATTAATGACCTTTAAGTGAGGACTGACTGACTTATGTATGTACACTGACCCTTGAATAATGTTGGGGGGGCATGAACCCAATCCCAATGGCCCAACATCCTCCTCAACCCCACCAAAATCAAAAATCCACATATAACTTTTGCCTCCCCAAAAACTTTACTAACAACCTACTGTTGACTGAAAGCCTTATCAATAATTTAAACAGTTGATTAACATATGTTTTATATGTGACATGTATTATATACTGTATTCTTACAATTAAGCTAGAAAAAGGAATACTATTAAGAAAATAAGAAAATATATTTACTATTCATTAAATGGAAGTGGATCATCATAAAGTGATCATAAAGTGGATCATCATAAAGGTCTTCATCCTCATTGTCTTCAAACCAAATAGACTGAGGAAGAAGAGGAAGAGGAGTGTGTCTCAGGGTTGGCAGAGGTAGAGAAGGTGGAAGGGGAGGCAGGAGAGGAAGGCACACATGGTATAAATTTACAGAAATGTTATAATTTGTCTTTTTTTGCTTTTTGTATTTTTTAGAAACAGGGTCTCACTCTATCACCCAGGCTGGAGTGCAGTGGTGTGATCACAGCTCACTGCATCCTCGAACTACTGGGATTAAGTGATCCTCCTGCCCTAGCCTCCTGCATAGCTGAAGCTACCAGCCCAGGCTGGTCTTGAACTCCTGGCCTCAAGTGATCCTCCTGCCTTGGCCTCCCAACTGCTGGGATTACAGGCATGAGCCTCCACACTCAGGCTTGGTTTTTCATTTCTCTAAAAATGTTTCCATATGGTACCAATTCTTCTTCCCATTTGCTTTGGTTTTAGTGCCCATATCATCGAAGGGTCCAAGTCTAAAATAACTCAAAAGCAGTCTCAAATAACCTGAACCCTTCTGCCAGATTGCCTGACATCAATGTTTTCTGGCACTGTTTCTTCTATGTCTTCTTCCTCGTCATCTGGCACTGGCTCAGAAGAACTCATCTCCATCAAGTCATCTTCAGTTAATTCCTCTGATGTGGTGTTCTTGAATTTCTCTAAAATCCCTATCTTGAAATTCTTCACCCCTCATCTTCTATTTTTGCCATATCTCTTTCATGATTTCCTTGATTGGCTCTGTCACAGATCCTATGAAGTCACACATAATTTCTGGACACAGTTTTCTTCAGCAGGAATTTATTGTTTTCGGCTTGATGGCTTTCACAACTTTTTCTTTTGAGACAGGGTCTCACTCTGTTGCCCAGGCTGGAGTGCAGTGGCATGATCACTGGCTCACTGCAGTTTTGACCCCCCCGAGTACCTGGGACTAGAGGTATGCATGACCATGCCCAGCTTATTTTTGTATCTTTTGTGGAAATGTGGTTTCACCACATTGCCCAGGCTGGTCTCTAACTTCCAGGTTCAAGTGATCTGCCCGCCTTAGCCTCCCAAAGTGCTGGGATTACAGGCATGAGCCACTGCACCTGGCCCACAACTTCTTCTATAACAACTACGGCATCTTTTTTTTTTAGATGGAGTCTCACTCTGTCGCCCAGGCTGGAGTGCAGTGAAGTGATCTTGGCTCACTGTAACCTCCACCTCCCAAGTTCGAGTGATTCTCCTGCCTCAGCCTCCCAAGTAGCTGGGATTATAGGCATGCGCCACCAGGCCTGGCTAATTTTTGTATTTTTAGTAGAGACGGGGTTTCGCCACGTTGGCCAGGCTGGCCTCACACTCCTGATCTCAGGTGATCCACCCACCTTGGCCTCTCAAAGTGCTGGGATTATAGGCGTTAGCCACTCCACCCGGGCAACTATGATATCTTCAATGGAGAAATCCTTCCAGGCATTCATGATGTTCTATCGGTGTCTTCTTCCACAGCACTTAAAATCCTTTGCATAAAGTACCAAGTGCAATGAGTGTGAAAGGTCCTTATGACCCACCTGATCTAGAGGCTGAATTAGAGACGTTGTGTCTGGGGGCAAGCAGACCACTTTGACACCTTCAGTGTTGAACTCATGGGGTTCTGGGTGGCCAGGAGCATTGACCAATATCAAAAGAGCTTTAAAGGCAGTCCCTTACTGGCAAGGTACTTCCTGACTTCAGAGACAAAGCACTGATGAAACGAATCCAGAAAAAAAGGTTCTCATTGTGCATGCCTTCTTGCTGTACAACCAAAAGACTGTAGCTTTATAGGTAAAGGTAGTCCTGATTATTAACCCAATTGCATTTGCACAAAACGAGAGAGTTAGCCTACCCCTTCCTGCCTTAAATTCTGGTTCTTACTTCTCTTCCTTACTAATAAATATCCTTTGTGGCATTTTCCTTCCCCCAGAATAGGGCATTTTCATCTTCATTAAAAACCTGTTCAGGCAGATATCCTTTCTCCTCAGTGATTTTCCCCGTGGTGTCTGGGAACCTGTCTGCTGCCTCTTGGTCAGTAGAAGCTATGTCTCCTGTTATCTTGACATTTTTCAAGTCAAATTGTCCTAAAATTATCAAACCATCCATTGCCGGAATTAAATTCTCCAGCTCTAGTTCTTTTACTTTCCTCTTGCTTTAAGTTGTCATATAACGACTTTACTTTTTCCTAAATCATATTAATCTATCTATAGGTATGCTTTGCTTTTCTGTTTTCTTTTTTGAGACAGGATCTTGCTCTGTCACCTAGACTGGAGTGCGGTGGAGCAATCATGGCTCACTGCAGCCTTGACCTCCCAGGCTCAAGCAATCCTCTCACTTCAGCCCCGTGAGTAGCCAGGACCACAGACAGGCATCACCATGCCCAGCTAATTTTTAAACATTTTAGATCTCACTATGTTGCCCAGGCTGGTCTTGAACTCCTGCCCTCAAATGATCCTCCCAACTTAGCCTCCCAAAGTGCTGGGATTACAAGCATGAGCCACTGCACCCGGCCAAGGTATCCATTTCTTATAGCAGCAATCTGGCACCCATATAAAAGCTGCATTTTCACTATGAGATTAAAAAGTATTTCACAATAAGGG
>NW_016806950.1:461317-479049 GCF_001698545.2 Rhinopithecus bieti | reverse complement strand
AAAAAAAAAAAAAAAAATTGTTGAACCCGGGAGACGGAGGCTGCAATAAGCCGAGACTGTGCTACTGTACTCCAGCCTGGGTGACAAAGTGAGATTCCATCTCAAAAAAAAAAAAAGTAATCAGAGAACCATTTGAAAGACCTCTCATTCCTGGCATCTTACCTATCAAAAACTTAAAGGTCAAGTATTTATTTATAATTCCCATGGCCTAGTCATTTGAATAGGTTTAACAAAATACTTCACTCTGAAAAGCTTTGTTTCATATTTTGTTTTTTGCTTGTGTATTTTCGTTTTTACAAACAGCAGAACAGGAGGCAGTCCCCCTCACCTACCCCACCTAGTTCATTCCCAGGTCACTGAATTGAAGTTCCTTTCTCTTCATGTTATCTCTAAGGTAGAAGTGGGTACAGAGGAAACCATGGACAAAGCTATGCTGACCTAAACAGCTACTTCCTGCCTTACAAGAGAACCAGGCAGTATGGGCTGAGAGTGGGGAAGATGCTGTGGCGCCTGAGAAGAGGCAGGACAGAGGCTCTTACCTCAGATGCAATGCCTCAGAGCATTCATTTAAGGTTGACCACCATGGGAAGATTGTGAGGGATGGGAAACAAATCCCTGAAACATCCCAAAGTTCTCTATGCTTTTTAAGTTTGTAGCATACACAGGTATTTTGACAAAGGATGTATTACCCAGCCTCAGAACCAATGACCATCACAAGTTTCTGGCCCAAGTTAAATACAGAATGTCTCGATACAAAGTCAGTCCAGAGAGCTGTGTTTAACAAGTCGGCTTTTAGGCATGACTGGCACATGAAGTACCACCTGATCACAAAGGAAGAGGTACCACTAGGAGGATGACAGATAATTTAAAGCATGTTGATCTCACAAACTCTTAGCATTTTAATGAATATTTCCTAAGAGACTACAACACTGACAAAAAGAGGAAATTATCACCATGCTGCCTGGGAGAAAGTGACTATCAGACAAAGAAATTCAGACACACCTGTAATCCCAGCCCTTTGGGAGGCCAAGGTGGATGGATCACCTGAGGTCAGGAGTTCAAGACCAGCCTGGCCAACATGGTAAAACCCTGTTTCTACTAAAAATACAAAAATCAGCCAGGTGTGGTGGCACAGGCCTGTAATCCCAGCTACATGGGAGGCTGAGGCAGGAGAATCACTTGAACCCAGGAGGCGGAGGTTGCAGCGAGCTGAGATCGTACCACTGCACTCTAGCCTGGGCGACAGAGCAAGACTCTGTCTCAAAAAAAAAAAAAAAAAAAGAAATTCAGAACAGTTACAGGATCAACACTAAATTCTCCTCTTTGTATATGTGATTTAACAAAGTATCTCTAGATGATAAGTTTAATTCCAAACAAAGCTTGTGAGAATTTGCCTAATGGTCCTAGGTTCTTTCTTCCTTTTACCTAAAGAGTTTTACTGGCTCAATACTTGGCAGCCTCTCCAACAGTTTTATTCAGGCCCTCCTATTTAGGAGACAAGATGTTGCTGACAAGACTTTTAAATGCAACCCTTACTCTCCCTTCCCTACCCCCTCCATTTCTTCTAGTGACTGAAACAAGTGCCCATATCAATATTCAACTGAGTCTAAGATAATTTTTCCCCTATTCGTAGTTCCATTCCCATGAATCTCTTCCACAAAAAAGTCAGACAGCAAGGGCAGAGCAAGGCAAGGGGGGGAAGAAGGCTCTCTTAGCATCTCTTACCTCTGTAGTGCTCCATTCTAGTGTGGTGGGTGATACCCTGCGATCGGAAACTGAGGCTCAGGATGTAACGAGGATCAGAACTGTCTCGTACCAGGAAAGAACCATCTGGTTTCCCTTTCAGCTTCATCTCTGCATCTTCCCAATTCATTGGCCCCCAATACCAACCACACTATCAAAGACAAGAAGCAGTCCACTAGTTATCAGGACAGAGAAATGTCAAAGTTTTCAGCACAATCTATCTTAACATGGGAGAACCCTCTGCATTCTCTCCAAAACATTTTAATAGGTAAAAGCCACTTACACGTGTCTCAACCATTAGCAATGAACATCACGCTCACTATACTTTTAGCCCTCCAAAGTAACAGAATAATAATTCTGGCCGTGAGCTGTGGCTCATGCCTGTAATTCCAACACTTTGGAAGGCTGAGGTGGATGGATCACTTGAGGTCAGGAGTTCGAGACCGGCCTGGCCAACATGGTGAAACCCCATCTCTACCAAAAATACAAAAATTAGCTGGGTTTGGTGGCACATGCCAGTAATCCCAGCTATTCAGGAGGCTGAGGCAGAAGACTCGCTTGAACCTGGGAGGCGGAGGTTGCAGTGAGCTGGGATTGTACCACTGCACTGCACTCCAGCCTGGGTGACACAGTGAGACTATGTCTCAAAAAAANGTTCGAGACCGGCCTGGCCAACATGGTGAAACCCCATCTCTACCAAAAATACAAAAATTAGCTGGGTTTGGTGGCACATGCCAGTAATCCCAGCTATTCAGGAGGCTGAGGCAGAAGACTCGCTTGAACCTGGGAGGCGGAGGTTGCAGTGAGCTGGGATTGTACCACTGCACTGCACTCCAGCCTGGGTGACACAGTGAGACTATGTCTCAAAAAAAAAAAAAAAAAAAAAAAAAAGGCTGGGGTGCAGTGGTTTACACCTGTAATCCCAGCGCTTTGGGAGGCCAAGGCAGGTGGCTCACCTGAGGTCAGGAGTTCGAGACCAGCCTGGCCAACATGGTGAAACCCCATCTCTACTAGAAATATAGTAATTAGCTGGGCATGGTGCTGGGCATCTGTAATCCCAGCTACTCGGGAGGCTGAGGCAGGAGAATTGCTTGAACCCAGGAGGCAGAGGTTGCAGTAAGCCGAGATTGCACCATTGCACTCCAGCCTGGGCGACAAGAGTAAAACTCAGTCCCAAAAACAAAACAAGACAACAACAACAACAACAACAAAAACAAAGAATAATAATTCCACAATTATGTTACCAAAGACCCTACCAAGAAAAGAAGAGGGAATTTGGTCAGTTAATCTATCAAAATCAGCTTAGACTGTAAACATTTCTCCAACAACCTTTATCATGTCCAAATTTTTTCCCCAAATTCAATTTTATTATATCTCATGGAATTAACAGCAGTAGCACACTGCTTTTGTCACTGTAAATATGGAAGAAAGTAAACTATTCTTCCTCTAAAAACAATAAATAGGGGCTGGGTGTGGTGGCTCATGCCTATAATCCTAGAGTTTTGGGAGGCAGAGGCAAGAGGATCACGTTGAGCCCAGGAGTTCAAGACCAGCCTGGGAAAAAGCAAGACCAGTCTCTACAAAAAATATAAATAAATTTTAGCTGGGCTTGGTCGTGCGTGCCTGTAGTCCTAGCTACTCAGGAGGCTGAGGCAGAAGGATCCTTTGGCCCAGGAGTTCAAGGCTACAGTGAGCTATGATTATGCCACTATCCCCTAGCCTGGGCAACAGAGTAAGACCCTGTCTCTAAAAATAAATAAACAAATAAATAAAGGTGTGCTCGGGTACAGAATTTAGCTAATGGGAGAAGTGACCTGCCAGTCCTTAGGTACCACCTACCTTCTCCAACTCTCGAAGGCTGGCTGCAAAGCTGCTCGAGTCAGGCCGATAGAGAGGACACTGGAGGTGCTGTGGGGGTTGGCTGTGCAGGGATTCAGCTGCTCGGATGGGAGCAATCCGGGGAAATGCATCTGCAGGGCAAGAGAGTGGTGGTCACCTGTTTACCCTCACTGCTCCCAACCACAAATAGACCCTCCCCCAAAAACAGAAATGCTAACTGAAGAGGGCAAGGCATTAGAAGCTAAGCTGGAAAGGGTAGAAGCCAAAGCAGTGGGAAAGAGCTGGATGGGCTGGAACAAAAAGCTGTGTGGGCTTGTGTAAGCTGTGAAGGATGGGTGGGGGCACTTAACCCCAGGAAAGGGGAGGGGAGCTGCTCACTAACCTGACTAAGGTGACTACTTCAGGGGCTTCACCAGCCTAGAGCGATTCCAACTTCTCCCACCTCGAAGTGAAGTGCCGATAAGGCAGCCTTGGAAATAGTGACTCGCTTACTTGCCCAGGAAGAGTAATGATTTTGCCAGGCAAGTAGAAAAGAATGCTGATTTCATTCATTTTATTCCTTGGGTACTGGTAGCTGGCAAAGCAGGTGTGGGCTACTGAATGCTTGGTACTTATTTACAAGGCTGCAGTAAATACTAAAAGCTTAGAATAACCACAGAACCTTGAAAACCAGCAACATATTAAACCTCACTATCCTGAAATTAAGGCAGTTTCTTAAGTGATATCTACTCAAGGATTGCAAAACAGTCTCAGCAGCAAAGAGATGAAAAATTCAGTAGTCTTTTATCCCTAACAAAAATCAGATTGACCTCCATAAAGAAAACGGGTTAGGAAAACCAGTTCTCGGCCTCATTTCCAAGGAGTCTGGTACAGCCAAGGGGAAAAGAGTTAAACTTTCTACTAAGCTATTATTTCCATAAATAGATTTCTCCCATCCTTCTATGGTACAAAGTATCACTCTGTACTCCCAACTCTTACAAGTCTTGCCTCTAAACTAAGCTAACCTGGGGCATGGGGTGGAGGAGGCGGAGGTAGGGGGAAAGACTGCAAGGAAGACCCCATCGGAGCCACAAGGACAGATGTAGGCAGCGTCCCACTGATATCATCTAGAAGAGAGAACAAAAGCAAGAGGTTCAGAAATGTGAGCACAGAATGAGCACAGTGAAGGCAGAGGAGAGGGAGAAGGACTATCAGGCTGCCCTCTGGGGCAGGATGGCCCAACCTTCACCCAGTCTTTTTGGACAGAGGGCAACAATCACCTTACTCTGGTTTGCTTTTGGAAAGCAGGGTAGTAAGGATATTCCTAATGCAGCCCAATAGCAGTGGGTTCAAGGCAAGATAAATGTAAATCGAATTAATATATGCACAGTATTGCAGCATGCAGGTGAGACCCATTTAATTGCTTAGGGAGATGATGGGGTACTGAGAAAGAGCTAGGAAATAATTAAGTCATCATCAGAAACCCAGAAGCGTGGTCGGCCCCCAGCAAAGAACAAGTCCCTGTAGCTCACCCTCCCACTAGGCAAGAAGGAGAGGGGAAGAAACTATACCTAGGAGGCTGAGGCTTCTTCTTGGAGGAGGAGGGGGAGTTGGAGGGTGTGGAGAGGTCAGGCCCCGCTGAGAAATGTCCACATCCACAAGCGACACAGTTTCACCTGAGGGATTCATGGTGCAAGCAAGTTACAGAAGCGCCTTGCCCAAAGCTGACACAGAAAGCAAAGGGAAGCAAAGGGCAAGCAGGCAAGGCTGGGGGTCTGCTGCTCTCAGAAAGCTCAAAACCTAATGCCCCCAGGGCTGAAATCACCCCAACACCAGGAAGTCAATTTTAAAATTCTATCATTAAACCTTGGCCCTGTTAAGGGTCAAGGATTCTTTAGGACAAAACCATGGGACTGACAGTGGAAAACCATCTAATTCTGGTTCTGTCACTAACTTACAACGTACCCTCAAACAAGAGGTCTTCTTTATCCAATGGAACCCACACCATTTATTTTTTCAGAACTGTGTATCAATTTCTGCCTTAGGAAGCAAGCCAAGTGGCTTGTTATATGCCCAAACAGACATGGAAAGCAAAGGCCAGAAAACCTAAGAACTGCACGGTAAGCAGAATACAGAAAAAGTTCCCAATGTTAGTCCTAACTTCTTCCTAGAGGGCAGTCCACATCTTAATTTTCCAGAGTATTCACGCATAAGAGAATCTACCTGAATAAGATACCGGTTCTTAATAGCTAAGGCTACAAAGGCCGAAAGTACAATTTATATTCCTAAAAATTAACTACTTTCACAGTCAGACAAAAGTCAGATAATCTAAGAGGCAGCTTCTCCATAGGAACTTGGTGGGAGGAGGCACATGGCCTCTCTTCTTCCCAGCATGTCATGCAGTTCTGTTCCCTGCCATATATAAGACTCCTTGCCACCCAACTCTGTCTATTCCCTCTCCACTTGAGTCATGAGAGGATGAAGGGTATTTTATTAATATTAACACAAGCTGATAGCCAGGAATAGGGTTATTTTGGCAGGCCTGATCCACAGGTCAGAACTCAGAATTTCTCTAATTTAGCCCTTAGGGTATTCCTTCCAACATCTTTTTTTAATTCAGGGCTGAATGAATCCCTCAGCTAGTATTTTAATGTTTCCCCATTAAGAAAATGAGGTGACCAATATTTACCAAAAGGGAAGAAACTGGATTTTCAGAACCTAAATACACAGTTTTTACAAAGGTCTTGAATACTAATTAAACAAACAGAAAAGCTCTTCTAAAAGTCATCAGTGAGACCGGGTGCAGTGGCTCACGCCTGTAATTCCAACACTTTGGGAGGCCAAGGTAGGCGAATCACTTGCACTCAGGAGTTCAAGACCAGCCCGGGCACCATCGTAAGACCCCGTGTCTCCACAAAAATAAAAAAATTAGTCAGGTATGGTGGTGCATGCCTGTAGTCCCAGCTATTCTAGAGGCTGAGGTGGGAGGATCATTTGAGTCTAGGAAGTCGAGGCTGCAGTAAGCTGAGACTGCACCACTGCACTCCAGCCTGGGAGACAAAATGAGGCCCTGTGTCAAAAATAAACAAACAAAAGTCATCAGTGAAAGTTCTAGAAAACTGGTACCAGACTCACCACACAGCTTGGTAATTGAGAGCCTGGCTGCCCAGAGCAATGCAATGGGGCCAGACAAGCATGTTTCCTGACAGGCCAGAGCAGTCTAGACTGTTGGTAGGGCACTTAACATAAAGGATGTCATTCCAGAGGGCTGAGGCTGACCTGAACCTCAAACTACAAATGTAGGTAGCGTTCCTTTTTTTTTCAGACAAGAGTCTAACTCTGTCGCTCAGGCTGGAGTGCAGTGGCAAAATCTCTGCTCACTGCAACCTCAGCCTCTCAGGTTCAAGTGATTCTCCTGCCTCAGCCTCCCGAGTAACTGGACTACAAGGTATGCAGCACCATGCCCAGCTAATTTTTTGTATTTTTAGTAGAGACGGAGATTCACACCATGTTGGCCAGGCTGGTCTGAAACTCCTGACCTCAGGTGATCAGCTCACTTCAACCTCCCTAAGTGCTGGGATTACAAGCCTAAGCCACTGTGACCGCGACCAGCCATGTTCCTTACTTTAAGGAGGAAACAACTATTAACTAGAAAGACATGCTATCACAACATAAGATTTTTAAATTCTGGGCTTGGATAAGAACAGAGACCTCCTTCTCCACTACAGTAGATGTCTATACAGGTACCAATTCACTTGTTTTGACAGTTCACAGCAGTCTACCCAGCTGCAGGTCTCATTGGCCTGCTTAACATTTTCCTGGAAGCATCCATGCCCAAATCATATGTCTTCCAATCACCTTTTTGAGGGACATTATATCCAAAGGAGTTTGAGATTGGGATTTTTTTTTAAAGGCTTCTCAGTCATAACCAATGAGAAGTACTCAGTTTCTGAGACACGGGCAGTGTGGCAAAGCCCCACTTTTCTACAGCTTATTCACGCAGGAGCTTCACATGTGACTGACATAATAGAAGGCCTCCATCTCTGAAAAAGCTTCCTACGAAATGAGAAGGCAGTTACCCATCATCCAAAGGAGATTTCTACAGCCTTCCTAGTTTAACAACTGTGTTCCCTGCTGCAAGAGGGCAGACTTAAATTAGCTACAATAAAGAACTCTAACAGCTGCAGGAACTGCAAGCCCCTAAAAAGACAAGAGCTCATGTAATCCCCTCTGCCCAAAAAAGTCTTCAAAAATAGACCGGACAATCATGGATCATTTTTATGAGATAACCCATGAACTCCCTTGGAAGCAGAGACAGAAACTGTATGACTTCTAGAGAGTCTTTTATGCACTGTGAGCCCATAAATTTGTAATTCCTAGTTTTAATTTATATGTGATGACCCTGAACTAAGCACTGCATAACTGCTAGGGCCACCCAGGTCACCCAGTTACCAACAAGCAGCCTTTACCTCCAACTATAAAGCATCCAAAGTCAAGAACACATTCCATACCATAAAAATAGCCTCATCTCAAACCCACTAAGCATGGAATGAAGGAAATAACTGCAGACACGCCTACAGCTCCCTGTGACGCATCTGCAAGTGTTTCCCAACAGGTCTCAGAACACCCCTGTTTTCAGATGTCAGAAGACAGAAAGATATTACCCTTACCTGTGAACAGGGGGCTGAAGGAGACTGGAGAAAAGGCACTTTGAGTTCTTGTCAACCTGGGTTTCCTAGGGAGTGAGAAAGCAGAGAGGGAATAGAGGGGAGAAATGAACACATATGCATTTAAGTCACCACAACACTCAGTTCCAGATGCACTGAAAAATAAAGCAAACCCTAGTCGTTGTCAGCAACACTCTTGTAATAAAGCATAAAATAAAGGGGAAGAAGGAAATAATTAAAGCAATTCCTTAAATAGATTTGGCTACAGAATTCACCAGCCTACAAAGCAATGAGAAATCCCTTTGGAGCTCACCATACCCAGTACACTAAAAGAGTAAAACACCTTGAGTGGTAATTAGCAAGTCCATTTCAAGAGGAAGGAAGTCTGATGCAGAGCTAGCTTCCATCTGGGAGCCAAGAAAAAGGCTCTTGACCTGAACAAGCACCAGCTCAGAGCAGATTTTCCCTCTGGGCTTGCCTGTAGGATAGGTCGTTCCAAAATGAACCAGGGAACAGATTCTGACCTGAGAATAGCACTGCAGGATGCACATGCAGTCTTCAACCTTGAAGACCTCTGATTTCTGCACAATTGCCCCAAGGCATGAGTCAAAGCCATCAGCTACTAAGTGGGCCTCCTCAGATTAGTGGCTCTGCCTAGCACCCAAGAAGAGGGCCCATTCCTCTCTCTGAGCTGCCACTCACACGGCCCTCCCCATGACTTCTTGATTCCAGGGAACCAGTCTGAAAACCCAGATCTTTTGGTTAATATACCAAAGATCACTTCTTACCACACTTTCAAGTGGCTTTTCAGCAATAAATGAAAGAAACTCAAAAGACTCCAACGAACACATTATGGCCAGAAGTGTGTTAAACTCAAAAAACTCACCTCAGAATGACTGAACTTGTCGAGGTGATAGAAATATAATATATGCTGGCTGAGCACGGTGTCTCACGAGGTCAGGAGATCAAGACTATCCTGACTAACACGGTGAAACCCCATCTCTACTAAAAATACAAAAACTTAGCCGGGTGTGGTGGCGGGCACCTGTAATCCCAGCTACTCGGGAGGCTGAGGCAGGAGAATGGCATAAACCCGGGAGGTGGAGCTTGCAGTGAGCTGAGATCGCCCCTCTGCACTCCAGCCTGGGCGAGAGTGAGACTCCGTCTCAAAAAATAAAAATAAAAAATAAAAAATAAAAATATGCTTATATGCTGGCTGGGCACGGTGACTCACACCTGTAATCCCAGCACTTTGGGAGGTCGAGGTGGGCAAATCACAAGGTCAGGAGTTCGAGACCAGCCTGGCCAATACGGTGAAACCCCATCTCTACTAAAAATACAAAAATTAGCTGGGTATGGTGGTGTGCACCTGTAATCCCAGCTACTCAGGAGGCTGAGGTAGGAGAACTGCTTGAGCCTGGGAGGTGAAGGTTGCAGTGAACCAAGATCACACCACTGCACTTCAGCCTGGGTGACAGAGTGAGACTCCATCTCAAAAAAAAAAAAAGAAAAGAAAAGAAATATGCTATATGCTGATGATGGTAGAGATTATGATGACTATATATAAATTTGTCAAAATGAATAGAGCTGGACACTTAAAAGGGTAAATTTTGCAGTATATAAATTATACCTCAGGCCCGGTGCAATGGCTCACACCTGTAATCCCAACACTTTGGGAGGCTGAGGTGAGCAGAATGCTTGAGCACAGGAATTCGTGACCAGCCGGGGCAACATGGTGAAACTTTGTCTCTACAAAAAATACAAAAATTAGCTGGGCATGGTGTACACCTCTAGTCCCAGTTACTCAGGAGTGTGAGGTGGGAGGATCACCTGAACCTGGGAAGGTCAAGGCTGCAGTGAGTCATGACTGAGCTGCTGCATTCCAGCCTGGGTGACAGAGTGAGACCCTGTCTCAAAAATAAATAAATAAATAAATAAATACTTATTTATTTATTTTTTACTGTTAACAATAAAACAGACTTAAAGAAAATCGTACCCCAGAATTGAGCGCCTGTCTCCTAGCATTGTAGCTGGCTCACCTTCCAAAAATACTCTTACCCAAAGGTCTAAATAGAACTTAAACTCTTTTCAACTATAAATTGCACCAATAGAGGGGCAAAAGCAAAGAAAATCCAAAATGAAATTCTATTTTAAATTATTTGATTTCAGAAGATGTTTATGCATTTATGTTTTAACATCGATGTCTGAGCTTCTCAGAATTCACTTCAAACAAAATTCTAAAACCATACCATGAAGATCTTATTCAGAAAGAGCTGAAACCCTGGTCCGTCTTTCTCTTGACCTAGCTTTACATTCCCTTGGCAACCTCTTCCATACTTGAGGGGTCTGATGATCACGCTCACTATGAATATTCCACCCACAGCACCCACAGGAGAGGTGGCTACATAAAAATAAGATACGGCCACACAGTTTCTTTGCTCATAAAAGTGGCTCATGACTACAGCTTAGTTCCAACAATCCAGAGGACTGGAATGCAATGTTAATTCCACTGGACATGAACTTTAGGACTGCTGAAGAGCTTCCAAGCTGATTTTTATTTGATAACTTGTGGGTACAACATTTAACCCAGCAAGTAGAAACCTAAAGCACTGGCCTTTCAAAAGGTTCACACCTCAGCCATTTGGCCGTTTGCCTCTTTTCAAAGGAAGCTGCATTACTCTGCCATCTGCCCATGCTGGGGACGAGTCTCTTCAGTGCCAAGCACTGAAGAACGGCAGGACCCAAATGCACACATCTTGCGGAGGCCTTCTCACTTCAGCTCATCTCCCCGCCCCGGCATTTTGAAGAAGAAAATCATAGTTTCTAGGATCTAGAAAAGAAAACATCTGAATCCAGGGAGAGCTGTTCGAGAGTGCCAGAATGGTTTTCCTGGCAAATAAGGGGCCTCATGGCTGGATGCTTGGAAAGGTAAAAGGTCTAAAGTCTAGGAGGCTAAAAGGCTACTAATAAATAGGCATGCTTCTTTCTCTCTTGGGAAGACAAGCCTAACTACAAACCCAAAGCAGTATCTGTCTCAAGGATCCTGAGAGCATTCTAATGGCAGTCATTCATGAAACCACCAATCTAGATGACTATAAAAAAAACAACAACAAAGCAAGGTACTGATTAACATAAAATTGAGGATGGTGGTTACCAGGGGGAGGGATAAGATGTAATTAGAAAGCAACACTCTTCAAAGGTACTGATAACATTCTATTCATTAAGTTTAGTGAAGGGTACCTATGCTTGTATTTTATTATTATTAAAAGACATACACTTTATATATCCCCTTTTGTATACATGAACCATTTGGAATAATAAAAGGCCATTCTAAGCTGACACACTATATTTTGGAGACCAATATAATGGAATTTCAGATAATATTTTAAACTAACCCTCTATACTACATTCCCATGTTATTTATTCTTCCCCAGATCACCTCAACAAGCATTAGGGTGCAACGTTATACCCCTGTAACTTTGCCAGTAGGCCACTTTCATCTTAGCAGCAACAAAGACTGGAGGAGTAGGGTGGGATAAAACAGCATTTGGTGGGCTGTGCTTCAGGTGACACAAAAGGACAGGGCAGAAGGCCTCAGGCAAAGGTCTTTGAGACTAGCAGTCCTTTGTGTCAGCTAAGTTACTGCCTATGCTGTAGGTAAGAAAAAAACAGGATGCCTCTGTCCATTTCTACCCTGCAAATTATTAACTGTACTACAACAGATTTATGGGATAAAGGAGTTAAAAGCATTAGATTAGACAGAACAACAACACATAGACATAACCATTGGCCGGTTTTCAAATTCTTTGAAACCTAAAATAAAAACAGTGAAATAATGATAACCTATTTGCTCATAAGTCCCCTGTACTGATGCCCTAAGACTTACACACGTCCTTTTCTAAAGTAACTTCCAAACTAGGATGTCCAAATACCAGATTTTATGGCTCCAATGCACCTCTGCCCCTGCTAAAGCACACAGTGCCAAGACAGCCAGCCTGTGCCATTTCCAACACGTCATAAGCCAGTGTCTGTTCATGTGCTACAGGCACAAAAACCATGTGTTCATTTTTAGTTCCAATACACAGACATCTGTGCAGCAAGGTCAGATCCAAAACTCCATCATAAACCCACTAAAGAACCTATAGAGGGAACTTCCAGGGAAAAGCCAAGAGGCACGGTCCAAGGTCTAAAACCTTAGAAATGATGTTGGCAGAGAGAATGTTAAGGAGTGAGAAGCACGGCATGGGACTCAAATGGACAGAGATTTTTTTTAAGCCCAGGAGTTCATTCTAAAAGAGAGCTGCCAACCGCAACCACTTCATGGAAAAAATAGTTAAAAAGATCAACATTGTGTGGACCCAAAACCCAAACATAAAATCAGAACTTCCTCAACACACCATAAAATCATTTTGCTCTCAGCATGTCATGCTATTACTCAAAAAGACCCCTTTAGACCTGAAGACCCAAGGATACAGTGAAAAAGGTTTCTCACGTCTGCCAGGTCTGTCCACGACAGCAGGGCCCCAAACGGATGCCAAAACAGCCTGCCTCTCTTTCCAGAATTCTATCTTTCCACCCCCCACCAAATAAATAGATAGGAAACCACTATAGAACCATCCTCCATTTCTCCACCTCACTACCATGAAGACGGCCAGTAATAGCCTCATCTGTTAACCTGGTAAAAAACAAATCTTGAAAAGTGAACAAGGTACCTATTTCCAACCAAGTGTGTATTACGTGATGATTCAAAATGGTCAGATCAAATTAGATCTCTCACCAAATCCAAAGGAAGGCAATCAGTTCAACATATGAGAAACAGACATGGGAACTCCACTGGTTTTCCTGAAATAGCAATGCTAGATTACACTGAGGACCACAGGCATCAAGCCCAGCTCTTTGAATTCCAACATATGTGTGTTATAAGCCCTAGCCCAGTTCCCCAGAACAGAAACCTGATTAGTTGCTGGGCCCATTTCTTTCTTTCTTTCTTTTTTAAAGAGATGGAGTCAGCTGGGCGCGGTGGCTCTAGCCTGTAATCCCAGCACTTTGGGAGGCTGAGGTAGGCGGACTGCCTGAGCTCAGGAGTTTGAGACCAGCCTGGGCAACACGGTGAAATGCAGTCTCTACTAAAATACAAAAAATTAGCCAGGCGTGGTGGTATGCACCTGTAGTCCCAGCTACTCGGGAGGATGAGGCAGAAGAATTGCTTGAACCTGAGAGGCGGAGGTTGTAGTGAGCCAAGATTGGGCCACTGCGCTCCAGCACGGACGACAGAGCGAGACTACGTCTCCCCAAAAAAAAAAAAAAAAAAAAAAAAGAAAGGGAGGGAGTCTGGCTCTGTTGCCCAGGCTGGAGTGCAATGGCACATCATTGCTCACTGTGCCCTTAAACTCCTGGGCTCAAGTAATCCTCCTGCCTCTGCCTTCCAAGTATTGGGACTACAGGTGCGCACTACCACACCCAATTGGTGAACCCATTTCTTACCTTGCTTAAAAAGAGTTACCTAAGTTGGCCGGGGGTGGTGGCTCATGCCTGTAATCCCAGCATTTTGGGAGGCCAAGGCAGGCAGATCACCTGAGGTCAGGAGTTCGGGACCAGTCTGGCCAACATGGCAAAACTCCAGCTCTACTAAAAATTAAAAATTAAAAAATTAGCCGGGCATGATCGTGTGCCCCTGTAATCCCAGCCACTGGAGAGGCTGACGCAGGAGAATCGCTTGAACCCGGGAGGCGGAGGTTGCAGTAAGCCAAGATCGTACCACTGCACTCCAGCCTGGGCCACAGAGCAAGACTCCACCTCAAAACAAAAAACAAATCTCTAAACTAACTCATACTACACTGAAGACAATATATCCATGTAGGTCCACTTACCAGACTCAAAAGCAACTAAAAGGAAGTTTTGCTTAGTGCTAAAATGTGGGAATTGTTAAACCTTCTAAAATGATTGTAAGAAGGCAGATGTTGAGAATAGCAAAGGGAATTATGCCCAGAGGTTACTGTAAAAGTCCCAAATTGTATAGCAAAGACTGTAGAAGCCCATAATTAACTCCAATCAACAATGAGGACAAAGGCATATACCCTTTGGCAAAAGACTGAAATTTCTCACCACTTCCAGGTCCTACCAATCAAAACAAGAGAAAAGCTAAAAATCCAAACTCATCCTCCCACTATTGCGGACTTAGGAGGTGCAGATCCACAGAAATCACAACTACCCTGGCCAGACTCACCAAGTTTCTCACAGCTGCGAGGCTGCCAGCAAGACTGGCACATAGTAAGCTGTGGAAAAGCTCACAAGCAGCACCAAATCCTAAGCATTAAAAAATTTACCAGCTCAGTCTTATTACTTATCTTCTAAAAAGCACAAACTATTCCATCTAGATTTCTCTTCTCAACAATCTATTCTTATAAGGACAGGAACAAGACAGTCAACACTCACCCATTTTACAGATGGGGGAAAAAGGGAAGCATGAAGACAACAAATTTGGTCATCTCCCAGCTGATGTTCGAGTTTACATGGAATCTAGACTTTCACATTCTCTATACAGCATGCTGCCTCCAAACAGCAGTCAACCAAACGTTTATACACAAATACCTAGCTCTTCTCCAATTCATCAAAAAAAGCCCTTGGACCAAAAAATGTAATTCTCCAGTGCCCTGAACTAAGCTTCTTTGCAAAGCTACAGCCCAATTTGCTCTGCAGCAGAAATCTGTATTGTGCTTAGTGTGAGGGTGGGTGGCAGAGCAGCCAATGACCATTAAATTCTGCTTCCAAAGGCAAAAAACCGTATAATGTTATATGCCTTTTCCTCTTCCTAATCTGTTAGACGTAGCAGCTAATTTCACGCCACACCTCATATTTGGCATCTCTGGAATCTCAGATGAACTCCTGGTCAACATGGAACAAAGGCAAGACAAACCACAAGAAAATTAGCAACCTATCCTATGTCATTACCCATAGCTTTAATCCCGCCCTCCCCTGCATCTGATGTAAATTTCATCTGTGCTGGTAAGTGGAGCATTGAATACAGAGCCTACCACAAAAAAACTGTTTCAGCAGCCACACACTTTTCAAGATCTGAACTCCCAGCATGAATTCACTAGGAGGCAAAGGCAGAAACACTGGCCTACCTAAAGGGGCAACACACTGATTTCTTCAGAAAGTTTGGATTTGGCCTGATCCCCAAAACAAGTCCATGGCACAGCTGTTCAGAAAGGGCAAGAAAGCCAAATCCACCCAACATTTTCTTCTTGGAGTACCCAAGTTCCCTTGAAAACAGAAGTCCATGAATGAGTGGTTCCCAGTCAGGATCAACTGGGGAGTTTTAAAAAATTCAAACTCTTAGGCTTTTCAAAAGCTCCCCAAGTGATCCTAGTTCACGGTAAGGTTATCCATTTATACCTGCTCTTTAGCTTTGGTTTATGGCTGCCGGTATGTCTCAAGAATCCATCACGTAAACCACAACAAAACCAATTCCAATCTTTCTGAGAACCCGCTCAAAGAAGTACAAACCACAATGGCAGTTACAACATGGTAACTCATTTCACTGACACCAAAGTTGACAGCTTTGTAAACCAACGCTACAGATCTAACACTGGATGCCAAAGATCAGTCCACCCCTCAGAAATGCAGGAAAAAAACTCAATGCCTACGTTTGGAATTTTCATCAACTGGCCTAGAACTCATGTACCTGTCTCTACCTTGTCTATGACTTACTGGTACTTAGAATTCTCAAATGGCCTTGAGAGAGCACAAAACTATTTTCTCGAGACAGGCTCTCACTCTGTCACGCAAACTGGAGTACAGTGGCATGATCACTATTCACTGCAACCTCCGCCTCCTGGGCTCAAGTGATCCTCCTGCCTCAGCCTCCTGAGTAGCTGAGACCACTCCCGGCTAATTTTTTATTTATTTTTTGTAGAGATGAGGAGCTTTTTTTTTTTTTTTTTTGGTAGAGATGGGGTTTCGCATGTTGCCCAGGCTGGTCTCAAACTCCTGAGCTCAGGTTATCCGCCATCCTCAGCCTCCAAAGTGCTGGGATTACAGGTGTGAGCCACTGTGCCGGGTCTATTTTCTATTCTCACAGACAGTGGTCAGCACCCAAATTTGATATGCCAAGTTCATCTAAGGGAACAACCAGGAAAACATTAAAACTTTGAACAGATGTCCAATTGATTGCTGGCCTACAATTGCATTTGAAGATTCTCCTGTCATTTGCATGCACGAGTGTAAAGGGGGGTGCGGTGCTGGTACACAGAATAAGCAAGGCGGTCAAGATGCAACACCAGCTTTTTGCCCCAAAGGCCAAACATTTCCAGCAATCTCCCTTCCAGGGATAATGGCACACAGCCGCCTTGGAAAAACTTAAAAAGCTATGCCAGGGTGGGAATGGGGGGATGGTCTGAAACCATCTCCCAACAAGAGATGCAAACCAGCTGAGAAGTGTCATGGAGTGTGCACTCTTTAAGAGTGAAAGCTGTTTCCACAATTAGCTCTGACCTTATGCGAGATGTTATCACCTTTGGTACCAAGTCTCTGCCTCCTCCTGAAGACCCTATCTTAAGAACTGTCAGGATCGCGGTAGCAATAGATAAAAAGGGAAACCTAACAAGAAAAGGAAGTTTGTCGGCCAGCCCCCCGCCGGTCTCACCTCCCTGCGTCCAGCTCCCGGCCCGCAGAACCTCCCATGTCTGTTAGGCTCGCAGCTGAAGCAGCCAGCTCTCCAGAAGGCCTCTTGCCGGTCCCATCCCCACCGCCGGAGCCACCGTTGCAGCTCTTGGTGCGAAAGAGGCGACTGAGGCGGATTTTGAAGGAGCCCTTCCGAGAGGGACCCGCGAGTGGCCGGAGGGGCCCGGGAGGAGGCGGAGGCGGGGGAGGTTGCTGCTGCTGCTGCTGCTCCCCTCTACTCAAGCGCCCCAGAGGGACCAAGTCCTGCAGCGGGAAGGGCACCGGAGGTAATTCAGGGCCTGGGGGCTGCAGCAGAAGCCGGCCGCCCCCTCCTCCTCCGCGACCCGGGCTGCTGAGCTCCTCTTCCGAGCAGCTGTTAGTCTCCAGGCTCTCGGCCTCCGATTCCAAGCCCTCCAGGACTAGCAGCGCGTCGCTCGTTTCCGTGGGGTCCTCCCCGGCCTGCGGGGCGACAGCAGGCGGCTGGGGCTGCGGAGGGGGCGGCTGAGGGGGACACGGGCACGGGCAGCAACCCCCACCGACTGTCTTGACCCCCGGCCCTGCCGGCTGCCCGAGCCCCAGAGCCGCCAACTGCGCCTCTAGTCCAGCCGCCGGGCCCCAGGTCCGCTCGAGCGCCAAGCCCGGCGGCAGGGCCTTGGGGTCCAGGGCACAGCGGTGCCGGGGACACAGCAGTTCCGAGGGTCCCGGCTCCGGGGCCGCCTCCACGTCCTCCTCCTCCGGCGGCCGACCCACGTTGCGGAACACCATCAGCTGCGGCGGCCGGGAGCCCCGCGGGCCGGGCCGCGCGAGGAAGGGTGGCGGCGGGGGGCCATGGCCCGGGGC
>NW_016806950.1:456918-460994 GCF_001698545.2 Rhinopithecus bieti | reverse complement strand
GGGCCCGGCCGGAGCCCCGCCCGCCGCGGCCCCCGGAGCGACAGAGCTAACGGCCGCCGCGGCCTCTGCCTCATAGAGGGGGGCGGGGGACGCGCGGAGCCCAGCGCGAGCCCAGGCCGCGCTCTGCCACCGCCGAGCACCGCCCACCAAGGCGACGTCACTTCCGGAAGGGCTTAGCCACGCCACTTTCCCCAGGGCGTGCTCGCGCTGGCCTCCACGGCGAGTGACGTCGCGCGCGCCCCCGGCCGCTATTGGCGGTGAACTGTCTGTCGGCTAGCGTTGGTCTCCTTTCCCAGCCCTTGCTTTTCACTTCCTGGGCTCCCAGGCCCAGGCCATCCCATTCGGTAGAATGGAGAGGCCTTGGAAACCATGGTCTGTCCTGGGAGAGAGCCGCTGGCCTTGGAAGCACATATGGTTCTCCCATCTATGCCGCTTTGCGATGTGTGACCTTGGCTGAGTCATTTCATCATTAATCTGTATCTCCCTCCTGGCACCCAGTGACTGTTTGTGGAATCACTACATGAATCGTGTTCTAGACCCAGTGCTGTACTAATAAATGTGTAACAACCAGCTCTCTGGGGGGAGAAAGGGAATGTATGCACATATATAGGTACATAAATTTGTCGTTAAGTTTTACTGACATAAAGGATGTGTAGTTCACAATTTACAAATAACAGCAAATTGGCAAATTCCATATAACTCTTTCTCACAGAATGCTTTCATTGATTTTTGCCAAACTCTGATATAGGTAGACAAACTGATTGCAGTTGACCAAGGAGTGTAATTGTAAACCTGAATGTTGGTTGATACAAGTGAAAAAGACAAAACTTAACCGGATTGTCAATCATGGGAGCAACTTCTTTGCTGAGTCAGAAAACGGTTTCAAATACTGGAAGAATATTTACTCAATTTTTGTGCTATTCATAATGTAATGGCTACAGACAACACATTAAGTGTTTGTTGTTGTTGTTGAAATGGAGTCTTGCTCTGTTGCCCAGGCTGGAGTGCAATGGCGCGATCTTGGCTCACTGCAACCTCTGCCTCCCGGGTTCAAGCAATTCTCCTGTCTCGCTCCAGGTAATTTTTTGTATTCTTAGCAGAGACAGGGTTTCACCATGTTGGCCAAGGTCAGGTTTTGAACTCCTGACCTCAGGTGATCCACCCGCCTCAGCCTCCCAAAATGCTGGGATTACAGGCATGAGCCACCGTGCCCGGCCTTCTTATCTGTTATATAGGGATAAGGATTGCAACTTTGCTTACTTGCAGGCATGTTGTGAGGATCAAATAAGATCAATCTTTTTGTGTGGAGGAGGTGAGACTGGAGGCAGGGAGCCCACTGAAATAGTCCCAGTGGGAGATATTGAGAAATACAAGGGAAAAGGAGGAAGGATTAGCCGCAGAACTCAGTGACTTCAATACCTGAGGGTGCATTGAAGGGAAGAGGGTGGAGGGCTGAGTCCTGCAACCAGAGGGACCTTTTCAGAATGGAAGTGTGTTCATAGCCTGTGATTATAATGGTTCATGGTTTCCCAATGTTCTCAGGCTAATGTGTGATCTTGCGATCTGACCCCTGTGTGATCCAACTCCTGCCTCTCTAGCCACATCCCCCGCTAAGCTCCACCTTGTTCTCTCTTCCCTGCATTCCCATCAGCCTTGCGGCAGGCTCCCACACATGTGGGCATTGCATAAGCTATTCTCTTTTCTTGCAAGACTTTTCTCTTTTTGCTTAGTAAACTCCTACTCATCCTTCAGATTGAACTCACTCCTCACTACCTTAGGGAAATCTCCCTGCCTGGGCACTTCCTCCTCCCCAGGCTCTGAGATCATTCCTTTGTTGCACTTACTTGCACAGGTGTAATTTGCAATCTGTCTGTGAGGTCAGTTGATTAAAAGCAGTCCTCCCTACTAAATTGTAAATTCTATGAGGGCAGAAGCCATGTTTGCTTTTTGCCCCTTGTGGACTCTCCAGTGCCAAGGACAGTGCCTGGAATTGTTGTTCAACCTTAAGCCCTGTAAGAGGCTCCTGAGACAAATTTTGCACAACAGAATTATCTTTCCTCACACATAAAGAGACAAACTGAAACTCAGTGAGTTATTTAGCTAGAGTCACTCAGTTCAAAAGGATGCAGTGAAAATCAAAACCAGCTCTGACTCCAGAGAGTTCATTCTCTTCCCCTGGCTGCCTCTCAGGTGTCACTCAGGTTTCTGAAGAAAAGAAGAGTGATTGAGAGGGGCATGTTTACTCACGTCTGTAATTCCAGCACTTTGGGAGGCCAAGGCAGGTCGTGGATCACTTGAAGCCAGGAGTTTAAGGCCAGCCTGGGCAACATAGCAACACTCTGTCCCTACAAAAGATTTTAAAATTAGCCAGGCATGGTGGTGTGCCCAAATGTGGTCTCAGCTACTCAGGAGGCTGAGGCAGGAGGATTGCTTGAACCCAGGAGGTGGAGACTGCAGGGAGCTGAGATAACACCACTGCACTCCAGCCTGGGTGACAGAGCAAGACCCTGTCTCTATATAGATAAATGAATAAAAGAAGAGAAATTGCTATAGAATCACACAACACCTGAGGCCTAAGAAGACTACCCAAGATCCCTAGCTTTCTCTCTGAGAAATTCTCTGGCCTCAGAGCACATTACAAGCCGATTACAGGCAAAGTCCGTGGCTCTTTATCGCCCTCTGCTGTCCAGCTGCTTTCCTGGCTGCAGGAGAAGCGGACTATGTCGGTTATCTGGAGTATCTCTACTTGCACAGAGTGCACAGAGGTACGGGGGAACACACACGAGCTCTTTCCAAGGCAGGGCAAGCCATGGGGAAGACTTTTCCCATTTCCATAATTTTCCTTTTCCGTAGCCCAGATCGTGGAAAAAACATTGAAAGTTAAATTCCAAGCAAAGAAAGTGTATCTTTGCATTTGTATGACTTGAATTTGTGTTGGGTTTTTTGGTTGAGACAGAGTTTCATTCTTTTTTTGTTGTTGTTTAGATGGAATTTTGCTCTTGTTGACCAGGTTGGAGTGCAATGGCGCTATCTTGGCTCACTGCAACCTCTGCCTCCCAGGTTTAAGCAATTCTCCTGCCTCAGCCTCCCGAGTAGCTGGGATTACAGGCATGTGACACCACGCCCAGCTAATTTTGTATTTTTAGTACAGACAGGGTTTCTCCGTGTTGGTCAGCCTCGTCCCGAACTCCTGAGCTCATTGATCCGCCTGCCTCGGCCTCCCAAAGTGCTGGGATTACAGGTGTGAGCCACCGCGCGAGCCTCAGAGTTTCATTCTTGTTGCCCAGGCTGGAGTGCAATGGTGTGATCTCGGCTCACTGCAACCTCCGCCTCCTGGTTTTAAGTGATTCTCCTGCCTCAGCCTCCTGAGTAGCTGAGATTACAGGCTCATGCCACCAGGCCCAGTTAATTTTTTTGTTTTTAGTAGAGACAGGGTTCCACCATGTTGACCAGGCTGGTCTCAAACTCCTGACCTCAAGTGATCCACCTGCCTCAGCCTCCCAAAGTGCTGGGATTACAGGCATGAGCCACCGCACCCTGCTAAATTTGTGTTTATTAGGCTGACTTTATGTCTACATATACCTCTTTCACTGAGCACTATAAAAGTGGTCCTCAGCCGAGCATGGTGGCTCAAGCCTATAATCCCAGCACTTTGGGAGGCCAAGGTAGGCAGATCACTTGAGCCTGGGAGTTTGTGACCAGGTTGGGCAACAAAGAGACCCAATGTTGTGAGGATGTTGTGAGACCTCGTCTCTACAAACAATAAAAAAATTAGTTGGGCGTGGGGGCATGCACCTGTAATCCCAGCTACTTGGGAGGCTGAGGCAGGAGAATCTTGAGCCCGGGAGGCAGAGGTGGAGTGAGCTGTGTTCATGCCACTGCACCCCTGCCTGGATGACAGAGTGAGATACCCTGTCTCAAAAAAGTAAAAATAGAAAATAAGTTGGGCACAGTGGCTCATGCCTATAATCCCAGCACTTTGGGAGATTGAAGTGCTCAGATCACTTGAGCCCAGGAGTTTGAGACCAGCCATGGCAAACAGGCAAAACCCCATCTCTATCCCCCCGCCAAAAAAA
>NW_016806950.1:442096-455921 GCF_001698545.2 Rhinopithecus bieti | reverse complement strand
AAATTTTTTTTTTTTTTTTTTTTTTTTTTGAGATGTGTCTCTCTGTTGCCCAGGCCAGAGTGCAGTGGCGCGATCTCAGCTCACTGCAACCTCTGCCTCCTGGGTTCAAGCAGTTCTCTGCCTCAGCCTCCCGAGTAGCTGGAATTACAGGTGTTCACCACCGTGCCTGACTAATTCTTTTATATTTTTAGTAGAGACAAGGTTTCACCATCGTGGCCAGGCTGGATCTTTTTTTCTTTTCTTTTTTTTTTTTTTTGAGATGGAGTCTTGCCCTGTCGCCCAAGCTGGAGTGCAGTGGCGTCATCTCGGCTCACTGCAAGCTCTGCCTCCCGGATTCATGCCATTCTTCTGCCTCAGCCTCCTGAGTAGCTGGAACTACAGGCACCCGCCACCACGCCTGGCTAATTTTTTTGTATTTTTAGTAGAGACGGGGTTTCGTCGTGTTAGCCAGATGGTCTCGATCTCCTGACCTCATGATCCGCCCGCCTCAACCTCCCAAAGTGCTAGGATTACAGGTGTGAGCCACCGTGCCCAGCTTTTTTTTTTTTTTTAATTAGCCAGGTGTGGTGGCACATGCCTGTAGTCCCAGCTACTCAGGAGGTTGATGTGGGAGGCTCACTTGAACCTGGGAGGCCGAGGCTGTAGTAAGCCATGATCTCACCACTGCCCTTCAGCCTGGCGATAGAGCGAGACCCTGCCTCAAAACAAAAAAAATGATAAAGAATCTAAGGAATTTCTGAGATTCATTTGGTCATTCAACAATGGGCTAGGTTTGGGGATGCAGTAATAAATGAGACAGACACAATCCCTGCCCCTCTGGACTTTGTGGTTGATCTAGCTAGTCTTAATCATGCCACTTTCTGAATATATGAGCAAATGCAAATAATTAAACATCTCCGAACCTGTGTTTCATTTGTAAAAATGGGTCAGTAATAATCCCCCCTTGACATGGCTATTGTGGGGAATTAAATGAAAACTTACATGTAAAGGTACTTAACAGATTCTGCAGTGCTATACAAATGTTAGTTAATACATTTTTTCCCAAGAAGCTTTTCATGATAATAACTTAATACATTTTTTCCCAAGAAGTTTTTCATGATAATAAGTTACTATTGTCTTCACCCAGTGTGTTTTTTTGACCCTCAACTAAGAGTAACCAGTAATAAATACCAAGAAATGGAATAAACCACTCTCAGAAAGGCCAAAGAAAGAGCTATGGATGTGCAATACAGGTTTCTGCTCCCAGTAGTACCACTAACTGGCTGGTTGACCTCATGAATGTCACTTTCCCTTCAGTGTTTTAGTTTCCTAATTTGTTTAAAAACAAAAACAAAACAAACAAACAAACAAAAAAAAAACAGGCTGGGCTGTGGGCCCTGCTAGTTTGCCATCATAGAGATTCCCCTGGGGGCTTGTCCTCTAGCCCCCCCGTCCCCACAGCCTTGGCACTCCCACTCAGGTTGCACAGCACAATTGTTCTTTGTAAGGCTGGGCACAGTGGTTCACACCTGTAATCCCCGCACTTTGGGAGGTTGAGGCATGCAGATCACCTGAGTTCAGGTTTCAAGATCAGCCTAGCCAACATGGTGAAACACCATCTCTACCAAAAATGCAAAAATTAGCCAGGCGTGGTGGCGCACGCCTGTACTCCCAGCTACTTGGGAGGCTGAGGCAGGAGAATCACTTGAACCTGGGAGGCAGAGGTGGCAGTGAGCTGAGATTGTGCCACTGTACTCCAGCCTGGGCAACAGAACAAGACTCTAAGAAAAAAGAATTGTTGTTTGCAGAGGTCAACTGGAAAGCAAGGGACATTTTTGGCAACCACCACTCATCCCTTCCTACATATACTCAATGATCTTGGACATCAAAAGTTCAAGACATTGGGGGTTTGGAGGGGGTTCGAAGGGAAGAAGCCAAGAGATGGCCTGTGCCTGCAGGGCCAGATTGCCTCGTGAAGCAGGAAGCCCACCATCGATGGAAAAGTGATGGGTGGGCAGGCAGGAACTTTGTTCTGTGGCTACCCCAAGAATCCATGCCCTTCCGGATCCAAGGAGGCTGGCTCAGACAGCACTGACTCAGGGCCCCCCAGTTACTGTGCCTAGCAGCAGGAAGGAGGTGAGGGGTAAGAAAACAGGGAAAAGCAAGAGAGAGTAGCCACAGTTTTCATGAAGAAAAGGAGAAGGAGCCAGGTGCGGTGGCTCACACCTGTAATCCTAGCACTTTGGGAGGCTGAGGCAGGTGGATCACTTGTCAGGAGTTCGAGACCAGCCTGGCCAACATGGTGAAGCCCCCGTCTCCACTAAAAAATACAAAAAAAAAAAAAGAAAAAGAAAAAAAAATTAGCCGAGCATAGTGGCACATGCCTGTAGTCCCAGCTACTCAGGAAGCTGAGCAGGAGAATTGCTTGAACCCAGGAGGCAGAGGTTGCAGTGAGCCGGTCATGCCCAGCTGGGTGGACAAAGAAAGATTTCTGTCTCAAAAAAAAAAAAAAAAAAAAAAAAAAAAAAAGGTAGACTTAGAATGAAAAAATGAAGGTTTAAGAAGTGGGGTGGCAGGACACGGTGGCTTCATGCCTGTAATTCCAAGCACTTTGGGAGGCCGAGGTGGGTGGATTACGGGTCAGAGATTGAGACCATCCCTGGCTAACACGGTGAACCCGTCTCTACTAAAAATACAAAAGGCCGGCACGGTGGCCTCCAAGCCCTGTAATCCCAGCCTTTGGGAGGGCCCGAGACCGGGCGGATCACGAGGTCAGGGAATCGGATCAATCCTGGCTACATGGGTGAAACCCCCGCGTCTCTACTAAAAAATAACCAAAAACTAGGCCCGGCGCCGAGGTGGGCAGGCCGCCTGTAGTGCCCAGCTACTCCGGAGGCTGAGGCGCAAGGAGAATGGCCGTAAACCCGGAGGCGGAGCTTGCAGTGAGCTGAAGAATGCCGGCCACTGCAACCCAGCCTGGGCACGAGACTTGCCGCTCAAAAAAAAAAAAAAAGAAGAAAAAAGAAAAAAAAAATTAGCTGGGCGTGGTGGCGGGCGCTGTAGTGCCCAGGCTACTTGCAGGAGCTGAGGCAGGAGAACGGCGTGACCCGGGAGGCGGAGGGCTTGCAGTGAGCCAAGATCGCGCCACTGCATCTCCAGCCTGGGTGCAGAGTGAGACTCCATCCTCAAAAAAAAAAAAAAAAGAAAAAGAAGTGGAGGCAAAACTGCGTTCACTGTCTTCTCCATGCCCACCTCTCTCCCGCCACCATTGCCGCTGTGCTTGTCAACTTTGTGGTTCAGAAAGAGGCCTGAGTTGTGGGGACAGACACCTGAGTTGTGGAGGCTACAGCTCTGTCACAAACAACAACACTGTGGTTCTAGGGAAGTCCCTTGACCTCTCTGCAAGGAGGCTTTGTTATAGTCTCTGAGGCTGAGTAATGGTGATGGTGGTGGTTTCGGTGGGCAATGTAGGGGAGTCAGAGCTCTGAGTGTAAGACTCTGAGTGAGCTGCTTTGTGACTTGGGTGAGTCTCAGTGTCTGCATCTGTGAAATGGGGATAAGAATATTCACCTTACATGGCTGTGGGGAAGATTCATTCAGATAAAGCACATGAAAAGCACTTTATAAGCTGCCTCAGTCTGTACAAAGACCGATTACGGTACTATTAGGCTGTCTTTCCTACCCTCGGCATCCCCATTCTCAAATCCCAGCTCAGCAGCACGGGGTCACGGGGGTGCAGGCAGCCAGAGCAGACTGCCAGGAGATGCAGCTTGGCCCCTTAGTGTGCCTGTTGCAATTGCTGCCAGGAGCTTGAGTGGAGCAGAGGGGTGGAGAGAGGGGCACAAGCTCATCTGCGGTTGCTATGGCGCCCCATCCTGGATTTGCCCATCTCTCCTAATGGAGCAAAGGGCAGGCAGAGGGAGGGAGAGAGGGAGAAAGAGCACAACTGGTGCCTTCATCTCCCCTTCCCTCCCATCTCTCTCTGGAGCAGATGTGGGTGGGGGATGGAGGGAGCCTGGATACTGGATAGGAGGGGAGGAAAGAGTTGGGTGCCAGGATTAAGAGGTTTGAGACAGTGGGCCGCACTGAGAGAGAAGGGGGCAGGGCCCTCATACCTACATCCAGAAGCCAGCTGGTGACGTTAGAGAGAAGAAAAAAGCAGGCGAGCCAGCACCAGCGTGAGAGGGAGAGGGAGAGAGGAAAAGGGAATGCCAGCATAGGAAGCGTGGAGGCAGACAGCCCCCAGACTGCAGCCAGCCTCTGCCTGGGCTCTCCTGAGCCTGGATCCCAGGGTCCTGAGAGCTGCCCCAAGGATGGGCACCAGGGGAGCGGTCATGACCCCTGCTGTGTGGGGGCTACTGGGCTGCTGTTTCATCTGTGACTGGGCTCTGGGGGGTCCGCGGCCCCTCCACTCTCTGCCCCCTCTGTCTTCCCAAGTCAAGCCAGGATCTGTGCCCATACGGGTACCCCCAGATGGGGCCGAGGCCGCCCTCACTTATCTCTACTCTGGAGATGCCCAGCAGCTGTCACAGGCAAATTGCAGTGAGCACTATGAAGCGCGTGGGGCAGGAGCCATGCCAGGGCTCCCCCCAATCCTACAGGGAGCAGCGGGGACCCTTGCCCAGGCCGCCAATTTTCTTAACATGCTGCTGCAAGCCAACGACATCCGTGAGTCCAGTGTGGAGGAGGATGTGGAATGGTACCAGGCACTGGTCCGCAGCGTGGCCGAGGGGGACCCAAGAGTGTACAGGGCTTTGCTGACCTTTAACCCTCCACCAGGGGCCAGCCACCTACAGCTGGCCCTGCGGGCCACCCGGACTGGGGAGGAAACCATCCTTCAGGACTTGTCTGGGAACTGGGTGCAGGAGGAGAACCCACCTGGGGACCTGGACACCCCTGCCCTGAAGAAGCGGGTGTTGACCAATGACCTAGGGAGCCTCGGCAGCCCCAAGTGGCCACGGGCCGATGGATATGTGGGGGACACACAGCAGGTGAGGCTGTCTCCTCCTTTCCTGGAGTGCCAGGAGGGACGGCTCCGACCTGGCTGGCTGATCACACTCTCTGCCACCTTCTATGGACTCAAGCCAGACCTAAGCCCAGAGGTCAGGTAAGTGGGTTTGTGCAGGATTTGATGTGTGTGGGGGGATGTAGGAGAAGGAAGCACAGGTCCCCTCAGCTGTGCATGGGCCATTTGGCACAAACATGTGCATGCCTGGAGGGCACACAGATGTGGGTATTTGTACTCAGCTGTGTGTACTCAGTCGGCTCTGGGAATCTGTAACTATCTATTAACACATACAGGTATGAGTGTACATGTGTATAAATCAATCCATATTGATCTGGGTTTATGTGCTTGAGCACATGCAGGAATGTCTGTGAGCCTGTGCATATACAAATAGGTATACATATGTAGCATACATCTATATGCAGGTATACACATGTGTGTAGAGATAGGTCATTATAGCCTGGTGTGGTGGCTCATGCCTGTAATCCCAGCACTTTGGGAGGCCGAGGCGGGTGGATCACCTGGAGGTCGGGAGTTCGAGACTAGACTGACCAACATGGAGAAACCCTGTCTCTACTAAAAATACAAAATTAGGCAGATGTGGTGGTGCATGCCTATAATCCCAGCTACTCGGGAGGCTGAGGCAGGAGAACTGCTTGAACCTGAACCCAGGAAGTAGAAGTTGCGGTGAGCGGACATCGCACCATTGCACTCAGTCTGGGCAACAAGAGCAAAACTCTGTCTCAAAAAAAAGAAAAGAAAAGAAAAGAGATGTGACAGTATAGACAGGCAGAGGTCTTGGCCCCCCAGGCCTGAGGAGGGAGTGTAAGAGGTAGGAGAGGTCTTGGTGTGGATGACAGTGACAATCTATGCACCAGGCTTGTCAGAGGAGAGCCGGGTGGGTACTCCAGGGGTTCAACCTGCTGCCCTCGAGCAATTGAGAGCTGTACAATAAGGCTTCCCAGGAGAAGGAAAACTTTTTTTTTTTGGAGACAGAGTCTCGCTCTGTCACCCAGGCTGTAGTGCAGTGGTGCAACCTCAGCTCACTGCACCCGCAGCCTCCCAGGTTCAGATGACTCTCCTGCCTCAGCCTCCTGAGTAGCTGGGATTACAGGTGCACACCATCACGCCTAGTTAATTTTGTATTTTTAGTAGAGATGGGGTTTCACCATGTTGGCCAGTCTGGTCTCGAACTCCTGACCTCAGATGATCTGCCTGCCTCAGCCTCCCAAAGTGCTGGGATTACAGGCATGAGCCACCGCGCCCAGCAGAAGGAAAACTCTTGAGGGGGCTTGGAATCAAAGCTCTTTCTGCCAAGGAGCTGGCTGAGTCCCCAGGGCCAACTCTACACCAAGCAGGCCCTACTATCCTGCCGAGCAGAAGCTTGTGATTCTCCTCCAGTAACTTACCTCCTCCCTCAACCACAGGAAAGAAGGATTGAGGGTCCTATTGGGATGGGAGCCGCAACTGAGCCCAGGACTGCAGGGCATTCAACAGTCAACACTGCTTCTCCAGCTCTGTGTCCCCATTCATTGTTCCCAGCAGGATTCCTCTCCTGCCAGCAGGCAGCCTGGCTCCTTGCCAGCTCAGCCCAGAGCAGAGGCTGGGGAGCTGCTGGTCCAGGCAGTGCCAGGTCAGGGCTCCTCAATTTCATATCTCCTTTGCTGTGATCAATTCAGACCTGGCTTGGGCAGAGAGAGGAGATGGTTAATAGCTGAGCTGATCTCTGTGTGTGTGCATGTGTACGTGCACAAGGAAGTGTGAAAATCCTCTTCAGAGATCATCATGGCTCCTGCCATGTCTTGACATGTGCCCTCTCTCTATTCCTTGATAGAAACCAGGAAATGATAGGATATCAAAAAGCCGAGGGGTGCAGAGAACAACCTGGTAGAAAGAAAATTGTTATCCACAGAGACAGTGAACATTCATAATACTGGAGAAATGGAATGCACGCATGCCCTTCGCACACACTGCAGGTGCGGGGCTAAAGTTTGCAAAGGCTGCATTGTCCCCAGATCTAGTGCCTGTAGGGGCAGAAAAGTGTGATCCCTTTCCTCACTCATCATAAGGGTCACAACACTCCTATAACAAAAGGCAGATTAACAAGAGAAAGGCATGACGAACTTATTTAATCAAAGTTTTTTTTTCTTGTTTTTTTCTTTTGTTTGAGATGGAGTCTTGCTCTATTGGCAGGCTGGAGTGCAGTGGCGTGATCTTGGCTCACTGCAACCTCCACCTCCCGGATTCAAGCAATTCTCCGGCCTCAACCTCCCAAGTATCTGGGACTACAGGTGCATGCCATCACGCCTGGCTAATTTTTGTATTTTCAGTAGAGACAGGGTTTCAGCACGTTGGCCAGGATGGTCTCGATCTCTTGACCTCATGATCCACTCACCTCGGCCTCCCAAAGTGCTGGGATTACAGGGGTGAGCCACCGCTCCCGGCCGTTTTTTGTTTTGTTTTGTTTTGTTTTGTTTGAGATTGCCTCTCGGTCTGTCACCAGGCTGAAGTGCAGTGGCGCAATCTTGGCTCACTGTGACCTCTGCCTCCTAGGTTCAAGTGATTCTCCTGCCTCAACCTCCTGAGTAGCTGGGATTACAGGCATGAGCTACCACGCCCAGCTGATTTTTGTATTTTTAGTAGAGACAGGCTTTCTCCATGTTGTCCAGGCGGGTCTCAAACTCCTGGCCTCAGGTTATTTACCCACTTTGGCCTCCCAAAGTGCTGGGATTATAGGTGTGAGCCACTGCACCCCGCCTATTTAGCCAAAGTTTTACATGACACAGGAGCCTTCAGAAATGAAGACCCAGTGGCAGAGGCTCAGTGGCTTACACCTATAATCCCAGCACTTTGGGAGGCCCAGGTGGGAGGATGGCTTGAGTCCAGGAGTTCAAGACCAGCCTGAACAATATAACCAAAACTTGTCTCCACTAAAAATAATTTTTAAAAACTAGCCAGGCATGGTGGCACAAGCCTGTAGTCCCAGCTATTTGGGAGGCTGAGGTGGGAGAATCAGTTGAGCCAAGGAGGTGGAGGTTGCAGTGAGCTATGATCATGCTACTGCACTCCAGCCTGGGCAACAGAGCAAGACTGTGTGTCTAAGAAAAAAAGAAAAAATAGACTCAGGGAAAATTGTTCACTGTTATGCTTAGATTCCATGAAGCATGGTCAGCCCTGCAGAACTGTGATTGGACAAAAAAGGCTATGATCTAATGGTGGTAGACTAAGTAGGGAAACTTCAGCTTCTTCTTGGCTTGTCTATGTAGCATCCTTCCTCCCAGGTAGAAGGCAGGATCCCTCTGGAATGAGGGTCATATGACCTACTTACTGTCAGTCGAGGCAGGCCAGAGAATTTCTTTATGACCAGCTCCTACACAGAAAGGTAGGGGAAGATGAGAGTAGTATTTCTTGGTTTTACGTCTCGCTCTGGGGGAGGGAGATTCTAATGTCTATGACCTGCCTTGGGGAAGGGGAATTCTGGTTTCTAGAACTCACTTCAGCAGGGAGAAAGAGGGATGGGAGACAAGAGGGAAGGAGAAGGTCGGAGATACCTTACTTCTGAGCCCTTCTAATCTCCTTTAGTTCAAAGTCCTCAGCATGCCAAAGTGCCATAATTTGGAGCATCGTTTTCTGGGCCTCAACAACGCCCAGGGACACACGTCCACTTTGGCATCCATCACTGTGCCCCTAATTGTCAATTCACTGCCGTAGGGGGCAGGTGCAGATGGACGTAGATCTCCAGAGTGTGGACATCAATCAGTGTGCAAGTGGCCCAGGCTGGTACTCTAACACACACCTCTGTGATCTCAACAGCACCCAGGTAAGGATGAGGAGGATTGGGGGGTGCTACTAGAGTCCTGCCTCCCTCCCCTTTTCCCATCACTGCCACCACGCAGCTCCCAGGAGCAGCAGACAAAGCTACACCAGCATCTCAGGGCTAAGAGGAGTTCCTAGTGATTGGCAGAGGTGAGATATCAGGCTTTTAAAAAGTCAGGTTACCTACAGCCTGCCCTCCCTTCCCCTATTCCCCCTACTCTTGCCCTCACTCCTTTGAAATTTCAGTGTTCCTTCGTGTCTGCTCTCCTTTCTGGTACTCAGTGCTCCAGGACCCCTCCCTAGGGTGACTTCCTGAGCTTCAGTTACTTATCTCCTTTCCTTCCCCGGGAACACATTCTTCACGTAACACAGCTTCTGGGCTCCCCTTGGCCCACAAAGGATGTTCCATTGATCTGTCTACAAAAGGATATTCCATATTGCTGAAATAAATGGAATTGCTGGTTGGGGTGTAGGAGGAATCTAACCAACCAAGGAGCTCAAAGAGGCCTGGGACCGGTGAATGTGATGGAACCTGGGCCAGATGCAGGTCGATTCAAAGCTGTAGGTGCAGGTGACTCACAATGATGGAGAGCACTGGCTGGTAATCATGCAAACCCAGTACTGGGAAACTGGGAGGCCAGTGAATTCACCCACTCTGTGGTTACAATCACTGCATGCTTGTTCCTGAGCTGAGCCCAAGACAGGGCGAACCCTGTGACCTGCTGGGGCTAGCAGGCCTATTGTCCTGTGTGCACAGGTGGTCCTACTACTCTTCAGAGAACATGTGTCTGCAGCTAGAGGTGGAGGGATGGAAAAGGACTCCCACCATCCAGTTCACTGTTTAACACAGACACATGCACTTCTCTGGGTGCGTGTTTGTCTAATTGTGCAGACTGTGGCAGGAACAGAGTGCAGTCTGGTGGTCCAAGCAAGAGGGGAAGTTGGGCCACAGCTTCACAAGCACCACACACTAACCCTACTAGGTGAGGTCAGGGGCTCGATATAGAATCTTCCAAGGTTAACCCCTTCCTTTGCGTCACTGATGTCTGTTTCCAGCCACTCCCTACAATAGATCTGACCTCATTTGCTCATATTCCCTGCCTGGCTCTGAGGTCTGCTCTGTCCCCTGCCGGGCAAACGTCAATAGGAGGAGGTGGAATAAAGGCTGGCCTTGGCATCCCACCAGCCTGGCATTAGCCTGGCATTAAGGCTGGGAAAAACAGTCCTGTGCCAAAGCCAGATGGTCCCTGATGAAGGAAGCTGCTCCTCTGTGGGGGCCTTTCCAGTCTATTTGTGTGCCAAAGATGGAAGCTGATAGGGACCCTTTGAAGTAGGATGTAGGCACACAAGGTGTGGCTGGGCTCAGAACTTTCCCTACTTCCATCTCCTGCAGTACCTTGCCCTAGCAAGAGCTAGGCACTAGGAAATGGGTCTTATGAGGCTCCTGTCACTGCCAGTCTGAACAAAAGGGTGATTTCTCCCTGTACTCTTTGCTTAGGGTCTCTTTGGGAAGACAGGAAACAGCAGGGGTCAGGTAGGGTTTCCACAGAGGGAAGGCTTCCCAAGAACTAGAGAGGGCTTCTGGAGGGATTCCCTAGTGTGGACACAAGTCCCATGGATAGGGAGGTAGATGGACCCTCCATCTCTCCCAGGAGGGAAATTTCTTCCAGAGAAAGCCCCACATCAACACAGACTGTGTTTGTCGTCCCCACAGTGTGTCCCCCTGGAGAGTCAGGGCTTTGTTCTTGGCCGCTATCTCTGCCGCTGCCGACCTGGATTCTACGGGGCAAGCCCCTCTGGGGGTACGTAAGTGTGATGGGGGCCAGACGTGCGTTTTACAGGAGAGGCTGGTTGGGTGGGTACATCTGGGGAAGAAAGCCAGATTGGGGTGAGACACTGGGAGGGAACTTGTGGGGCAAGGGCAGAAGGTTGAGAGAGGCAGGAAAGGCAAGCAAGTTGCAGTGTGGGGGTGTCTGCACCTTCTGAGTATGAGCCTATAACATGCAAATATGATGCAAGTTGACCTCTCAAGGAGCCCTAGCCTGGTGTCACCTCTTCCTGGTACTCTTCCATCCCAAGGAAGCACCCATTCCCACTTGTCCCTGGAGCACCAGATCACAGGAGAACAGGGAGAGGGCTGTGGTGACTATCAGGAGAAAAGGCTGGGATGTCAGGATGCTCTAGCTGGGCCCCTCTCCCTGCACCCATCTTATTCTTTATAGGGTTAGAGGAGAGTACTTTCCAGACTACCGGGCAATTCGGGTCCCCAGAAGGCACATCTGGGAGACTGCTGCAGTGCCTGCCATGTCCTGAGGGCTGCATCAGCTGCATGGATGCCACACCGTGCCTGGTGGAAGAGGCCGTGGCTCTGCGGGCCGCCGTGCTGGCCTGCCAGGCCTGCTGCATGCTGGCCATCTTCCTGAGCATGCTGGTCTCCTACCGCTGCCGCCGGAACAAGGCAAGGAAGGCCCTACACCTCCTGCACACATGTCCGACCCGTCTCAACAGGAGACCTGAGACTACCTAAGACCAGAATTTAGGAGAAATTGGCCGGGCACGGTGGCTCAAGCCTGTAATCCTAGCACTTTGGGAGGCCGAGATGAGTGGATCACGAGGTCAGGAGATCAAGACCATCCTGGCTAACACGGTGAAACCCCGTCTTTACAAAAAAATACAAAAAACTAGCCGGGCGAGGTGGCGGGCGCCTGTAGTCCCAGCTACTTGGGCGGCTGAGGCAGGAGAATGGCGTGAACCTGGGAGGCGGAGCTTGCAGTGAGCTGAGATCCGGCCATTGCACTCCAGCCTGAACGACAGAGTGAGACTCCATCTCAAAAAAGAAAAAAAAAAAAAAAAAAAAAAAGAATTTAGGAGAAATTGGTTCTAATCTTGATTCTAAATCTAACTCACTATGTAGCATGATGCAAATGATTTCTCCGCCTTGGACCTGCTTCCTCATCTGTAAAATAAGGACATTGAACTTGATTCAATAAATGCTAGTTGAGTATCTACTCTAAGCAAAACACTGCCTAGGCTCGAGAGGAAGTGATCTGGGCCCGCATGGAGCTCCCAGTTTAATGGAGGAAGCAGACATGTAAATAAAATGACAGCACAGTGAGATGGGGGCAAGGATGGAGGTGTCTGTCAGCTGCCGTGGGAGCTTATAGAAAGTCATTCTGCCTGAGATGGCATGGGAAAGACTTTCTAGATGTGACATGAGCCAGGCTTGAAGGTTAACTGAACACTTACTGGGCCAAGAAGGGGTACCCTATTCTAGACAAGGGAGCAGCCTGACCCAATGCTTGAGGAATGAATAAGATCCCTTCCAGCTCCAGCAGCCTCTGATTTGAGCCTAGGTCTGCAGCAAGGCCCTAAGTGGGACTGGGAGGAACACAGGGGATGATGTGAAACCTTGGCCTTAGCCATGTTTAGTGCCAGTGGAGCTGAGCCTGGGGTGACAGGGGGCATGGCAATGGGTAGAGAGGGCAGAGCCAGTGTTACAGGGTGAAGCCTTAGCTCAGGGCCACTGAGTTACCCTTCACATAGGCTTGAGAGCCTCTGGAACCATCGTCCAGACTCTGCTCATATGCCTCTCTCCTTGCTTCACAGAGGATCTGGGCATCTGGAGTGGTCCTGCTGGAAACTGTCCTTTTTGGATTCCTGCTGCTTTACTTTCCTGTGAGTCTGTGGCCAGAGGCTGGCCCCACCTTCCAGCATCCCTCACAGCCAAAACCTGGCACCCTCCAAGCCCCAGAACCCTTCCTCTTCTCTGCCCTCTGGAGGGGATTCAGAGACCACAGATTTCCCCTACTCATACCCACAAATGATAAGCTCTATGAGCTCTGGAGCCCCAGGCTTAAAAGAGCTCTGTGACTTGCAGTGTGATTTAGGGCAAGTTACCTAACCTCTTTGACACTTCAGCTGCTCCTTTGCAGAATGAAGGTGGTGATGGCTCTATTGCAGGGGTGTTGGGAGGATCCACAGTGTGCTTAGCATAGGCCTGGCCCACAGCAGAAGCACAGTGGAGAGCAGAGATTTTTGCCCCTTCCCACCAGGTCTTCATCCTATACTTCAAGCCCAGTGTATTCCGCTGCATCGCTCTTCGCTGGGTGCGGCTGCTGGGTTTTGCCATTGTCTACGGCACCATCATACTCAAGCTTTACAGGTACAGCCTGGGACAGACTTTGCCCCTCATGCTGCTCATCCCAGACCACCCCAGCTCACTCATGGAATGGTGTTTTTCAAAGCCAGACCCTTGCCAGCCCCACTCCCCTGTACCCCCAAGGCCAACCCCATCACCATAGCCTTGTCCTCCATGTTACTTTTTGCGGGAGTAGCAAAAGGCAGCAAATCACAAAAAGGATGGAAGGACAAGTACCTGTGTGGAGGAGAGGGCAGCAATGGACAGAGACCAGGGCGCTGGTGCCCTCTTCGTGGTCCACCCAGGTCTCTGCCATCCACCCTGTGTATTCTAACCCTCGCAGAGTGCTGCAGCTCTTTCTATCTCGAACGGCCCAGCGGAACGCCCTTCTGAGCAGCGGGCGGCTGCTGCGGCGCCTGGGGCTGCTCCTGCTACCTGTGCTGGGCTTCCTGGCTGTGTGGACCGTGGGTGCCCTGGAGCGAGGCATCCAGCACGCACCTCTGGTGATCCGAAGCCACACTCCCACTGGCCGCCATTTCTACCTCTGTCACCATGACCGCTGGGACTACATCATGGTTGTGGGTGAGCTGCTTCTGCTGAGCCCAGCCTTCCGCTGGTCCCTGACTCTGTGCCTCAGGGATTCTCTTGTTCTGGTTCTCCTGTCTTTTCCTCAGACCCCTGGCCCAGGCTCCCCCCAGCACATCCTTCAGAGAAAGGGGTGGGATGGCTGCTGAGGCAGCGCCGGCTCTCTCCCTCCCTGCCCCAGCGCATCCTTCGGAGAAAGGGGTGGGACGGCTGCTGAGGCAGTGCCGGCTCTCTCCCTCCCTGCCCCAGCACATCCTTCGGAGAAAGTGGTGGGACGGCTGCTGAGGCAGTGCCGGCTCTCT
>NW_016806950.1:438070-440455 GCF_001698545.2 Rhinopithecus bieti | reverse complement strand
GCCGGCTCTCTCCCTCCCTGCCCCAGCACATCCTTCGGAGAAAGGGGTGGGACGGCTGCTGAGGCAGTGCCGGCTCTCTCCCTCCCTGCCCCAGCACATCCTTCGGAGAAAGGGGTGGGACGGCTGCTGAGGCAGTGCCGGCTCTCTGCCTCCCTGCAGCCGAGCTGCTGCTGCTGTGCTGGGGCAGCTTTCTCTGCTACGCCACACGGGCTGTGCTCTCGGCCTTCCACGAGCCGCGCTACATGGGCATCGCCCTGCACAATGAGCTGCTGCTTTCCACTGCCTTCCACACGGTGAGGTGAGGACGGACCCACCTACCCACACCCCCTTCCACTCTAGCACCACTCCTCACCTCTCACAGGTGAGGTGCCCCCATCCCATGCCATCCTGGTGACACTGCTATGCCTCAGCACGTTGAGGAAGGCCCCCACTTCTGGTTTTCTCCCTACCCCCCAGATGTTCCTTCTGTACTCCATGCCTGGCCCAGGTGAGGAGGCCCCCAACACACAAGAGGAGGAAGAGGACCTTCCTCCTAACTCCTCACCCCTTCCAAAGCACCTCTCCAGCACCCCAACATACCCCTTTCCACGCATGCTCAGTCCTCCCTGCCTTCTCCCCTTACTCCTCAGCCATAAGAGCATCAGTTTGTCGGTAAGGACAGGCCCTGTGGTGGAGGCAGTTAACCCACAGAGTGGGCCTAAGAGTCTGGAGCACAGGTCCGTGCTATACACAGCCAAAGAAAGTGAGCTGGAGTAGTCTGGGAGGGCTTCTTGGAGGTGGGGATTAACAGGATTAAGGTGGGACCTAAATCCTGGAGAGGGCAGGAGAGGACAGAATGCCCCCTCGTCCTAAGGGTATCAGGGCTGGGGCTGGGGTGAAACTCCAGTGAGAAGGCGAAGTGGAAGAGACCATTCCCACCTGTAGTAATGACCTGCGCCCCCCATCCTGCCCCAGGTTTGTGCTGGTTCCCTCCCTGCACCCGGACTGGACCCTCCTCCTCTTCTTCTTCCACACCCACGGCACAGTCACCACCACGCTGGCTCTGATCTTCATCCCTAAGGTGAGGCCCTCCCCTCCTACCTGTGAGGTGGATGCCAGCCCCTCTGTCTGGGGCACTGTGGAGCTGTTGTCCCGCAGCGCCCTCTGCAGGCCAGGGTGAGGACGACAGAAGTTGCTGGGTGAGTGAGCAGAGTGCCAGGGGCCCTAAGCTAGGAGCCGACTTGAGTGGAGACACTCTCTGCTTCCAGTTCCTGGGCAAGGGAAAGAAGAGCCAGGGCTGGAGGGGCTCCCTCCCGCAGCTGGAAGATTAGCACACTCTGAAAATCTACTCAGAAGCAGGTACACAGGGAGAGGTGGGAGAGCTGAAGGACCCGACTAGCAATTGCAGGGTCAGGGGCTTGGAACCACCCTGCTCTCTGAGCTAGAGAAGGTCAGCGAGGATGAGGGGAGTAAAAACTCTAAAGATCCCCAGAATTCCAAATCAGAGAAGGGGGTGAAGCGTCACAAAGTAAGGACGCATTTCACAGGGCTGGTGAGTGCAGGCGTGGACAGGGAGCCAGGGTGAGTCTTTTTCCCACTCATATGCTCCCCTGCCAGTTCTGGAAGCTGGGGGCTCTTCCCAGAGAGGAGATGGTGGATGAGGTGTGCGAGGACGAGCTGGACCTGCAGCACTCAGGCTCTTACCTCGGCAGCAGCATCGCCTCAGCCTGGAGCGAGCGCAGCCTGGACCCTGGAGACATTCGGGTATGTGCCACCCTCCCTGCCTCCTTTCAATGCTAGCTTTTAGCAATGGGGCAGAGGAAGGACTGGGCCCTGCCACCTGGGCTATGTGCCACTGCAAGTCCTCTTCCCTCCAAGACCTGCCCTCTCTCTTCTCCACCACTGGCCTAAACTGATTCCCCTGACTCTATTCAAAGGAGGCCACACACACCCAAGTGGGAAGACCCCAAAGCTCCAGAATGAGATCCTGGAGGCTCAGGCCATGTGGCAAGCTAGAGGCAGGGCTGAGAGTGGAGCCCTACTCCCTCGCACCCTCCACTCTCACTCAGCAGGGGCATCAGGTCGGGGGCAGACTAAGAAATCCCTCAGCTGGCCAGGCATAGTAGTTCATGCCTGTGATCCCAGCATTTTGGGAGGTCGAGGCAGGCGGATCACTTGAGGTCAGGAGTTCAAGACCAACCTGGCCAACATGGCAAAATCTCGTCTCTACTAAAAATACAAAAATTAGTCGGGCATGGTGGTGCATGTCTGTGGTCCCAGCTACTCAGGAGGCAGGATCACTGGAGCCTGCTAAGTTGAGGTTGCAGTGAGCTGAGATTACACCACTGCACTCCAGCCTGGGTGACAGAGCAAGACTCCGTCTCAAAAAAAAAAAAAAAAAAAAAA
>NW_016806950.1:418346-438026 GCF_001698545.2 Rhinopithecus bieti | reverse complement strand
CGGATCACTTGAGGTCAGGAGTTCAAGACCAACCTGGCCAACATGGCAAAATCTCGTCTCTACTAAAAATACAAAAATTAGTCGGGCATGGTGGTGCATGTCTGTGGTCCCAGCTACTCAGGAGGCAGGATCACTGGAGCCTGCTAAGTTGAGGTTGCAGTGAGCGGAAATTCCCCCCCTGCCCCCCCGCCTGGGTGCAAGAGCAAGACCCCCCCTAAAAAAAAAAAAAAAAAAATCCTCAGCCCCAGCAAAGCAGGCTGGTTGGTGCCTAGGGCACCGAGGGCCAGCTGTGGGGTTGGGTAGTTCAGGTGGCCACCAGGATCCCCTTTCCCTGGACCTGACAGGTCTTAGAGAGAGGAAGTTCTTCCTGGGTCTACACTGGAAGAGCATGCTAATTTTAATTTCTGTGCTCAAGGGTATCATTATAGTCACCAGAACCCTAACAAGAGGCTCAGTGGGTAAGATACAAGGAGAGTTGATAATCTAAGCCCATTGTTTTATACAATCCAGAGTCTAGGAACCACTGTGGTGAACCCCTCCACCTCTACTGGGTCCCTCTTCACACCTGACTTGTTTACAGGCTCACAAAGCAGAGTCCTCCACATCTCCCGAGTCCTTCCTTGTCCCAGCTGCCTCTGCCTGTTTCCCCCTTGTGTCCTCACCCTCTAAGCTCTGCCTGCCCTGCATCCTGAGACCGTAATCCAGCTGAAGGGCCAGGGAATATGGAGGGACAGCTCCACCTCGACCCTCCACTTTCTGGAACACAAGCCAATCTGTGGCCCCTATGCTGGGTCTGGGGAGAAACCCAGAACAGAAGACTTTTAAAGCCCTGTTCCATCACTTACACCTGAACACTGCACATTTCATACCCACTAGTCTCATCAATCTCATATAATGCTCTTAAGGAAGTTAACACTGGTCACCCAGGTAACATTGCTTTACAGAAGACCCAGAGGCTCAGAGGGAGGGGTCATGAAAACAGCCTCCAGGCACACAGCATATTGAGTGTCCCCAGGCTACTGACTTCCCACCGGACCACAATGCCCCAGAGAAGGGGGTACATCTGAGCCCTCTGAGCTGACTGGATCTGTCTGGGACTCAGGTTGGCAACTGGGCTCACAGGAACAAAAAGGTGAATTCTGAGAGTTTTAGAAGCAGGGATGAGATACAGCTTGATGGAAAGAGATCCCTCAGGGAAAAAGGTCTAATTAAGGGCAGACTAACAGACAGCCAGAGGATGGAGAGAGCTCACCTGCAGCCCTGCTTTCCTTCCTGCCGCCCCACAGGACGAGCTGAAGAAGCTCTATGCCCAGCTAGAGGTCCATAAAACCAAGGAAATGGCTGCAAACAACCCCCACCTGCCCAAAAAGCGGGGCAGCTCACGCCAGGGGCTGGGCCGCTCCTTCATGAGGTGCCTGGCGGAATTCCCCGAAGCCCTGGCCAGGCAGCACTCCCGGGACTCAGGCTCCCCGGGCCGCGGCAGCCTGCCCGGCTCCTCCCGCCGTCGGCTCCTCAGCTCCAGCCTCCAGGAACCAGAGGGGACACCGGCTCTGCGCAAGTCCCGCAGCACCTATGACCAGCGCAGGGAGCAGGACCCGCCTCTTCTTGACTCACTGCTGAGGAGGAAACTGGCCAAGAAGGCCTCTCAAACAGAGAGCCGGGAGTCGGTGGAGGGGCCCCCTGCCCTGGGCTTCAGGTCAGCCAGCGCCCACAACCTGACGGTGGGAGAGAGGCTACCCAGAGCCCGGCCCGCCTCTCTGCAGAAGTCGCTCAGTGTGGCTGGCTCCAGGGAAAAGGCCTTGCTCATGGCCAGCCAGGCCTACCTGGAGGAGACCTACCGGCAAGCAAAAGAGCGGGAGGAGCGGAAGAAGGCCGAGGCGGCCATGGCCAGCCTGGTGCGGAGGCCATCGGCCAGGAGGCTGGAGCGGCCTCGAGGGGCCCCCCTGTCAGCTCCACCTTCCCCTGCCAAGAGCAGCAGCATGGACAGCTCTCATGCCTCTGGGAGGCTTCATGAGGAGACTGGGAGAAGGCTGCCTCACCCACCCATCCGGCACCAGGTCTCCACCCCCACCTTGACCCTGTCTGGGACCTGCCTGGGAGAGCCAAGGATGCTATCTCCCACCTCCACCTTGGCTCCAGCTCTGCTGCCGGCTCTAGCTCCAACCCCAGTCCCTGCCCCGGCACCAGTCCCAGTACCCCCTCAAAGCCCCAACTTACTCACCTACATCTGCCCCTGGGAGAACGCAGAACTGCCTGTCAAGAAAGAAAATGTGCCCCAGGAAGGCCCCTCAGGGCCAGAACAAGGACACCACTCCCCTGCCCCAGCTCGAGCCAGGCTCTGGAGGGCCCTCTCTGTCGCAGTAGAGAAAAGCAAGGCTGGGGAGAATGAGATGGACGCAGAGGACGCACATCACCAGAGGGAAGCTAACGATGCAGACGAAGACAGGCCCAAGATCTTCCCTAAATCCCACAGCCTCAAGGCCCCTGTTCAGCAGGGTTCCATGCGCAGCCTGGGGCTGGCGATTAAAGCTCTGACCCGTTCTCGGAGCACCTACAGAGAGAAGGAGAGAGTGGAGGAGAGTCCCAAGGGGCAGAACAGCGGGACTATGGGAGAGAGTGTGGGGGCACCCTCCCGATCGCCCGGGCTAGGCCGGCCCAAGGCAGTGAGTAAGCAGGCCGCTCTTGCTGCCTGCGATGATGAGGCGTCCCTCCAGAACCAACAGAATGCTCACACCAGCAGGATGCTCCAAGTCTGTCAACAGGAGGGCAGCAGGGAACAAGAAGACAGAGGCAGGAGGACATCCCAGGGTCTAGGGGAGCAGAAAGCTGAGAGAACAGGTAAAACAGGGCTTGCCGCGCTGAGGCAAGTTTCCAGGGACAAAAATGTCAAGCAATCAAAGGACGCCCCTGTTGGGTGGCAGGAACTGCCCAAAGTTGGCATCCAGTCCCCGGGCAGTGTTGACCACAGGGTGGCAGAGGTATGCCCCTGGGAGGTCACTGAATCAGAAACACGTCAGCCAGACAGTGGCAACAAGGCCGAAATCTGCCCCTGGGAGATGAGTGAAGGAGCCCCTGAGTCGAGGGCACTAAGACAAGACCCAGGTGACTCCCAAGAAAAGAGCGGGGAGGCCCGGGGAAAATCGGAACCCACGGATGTGGTTCCCATCATGCGGAAAAAGCCAGATAGGCTGGTGAGGGAGCAGGAAGCAGTGTGTCCCTGGGAGAGTGCCGATCGAGGAGGTCTGTGCCCTGGGTCAGCTCCTCAGGACCCTGGCAGAATCAGAGACAAATCTGAGGGTGGGGGCAGTGTGGAGGCCAGGAAGGTGGAGAAGCCTGGGTGGGAAGCTGCTGGCTCAGAAGCTCATACACCTGACATCGCCAAGGCAGAGCTGTGTCCCTGGGAGGCAAGTGAAGGAGGCGAGGATGGAAAACCAGCCCTAGAGGTAGTGAAGGATCTCCCTCAGGAAAAGCAGAAAACCAGGAAAGCAACCTTTTGGAAAGAACAGAAACCGGGCGGAGACTTGGAGTCTCTTTGTCCATGGGAGAGTACAGATTTCCGGGGCCCCTCAGCAGTCTCAATTCAGGCCCCAGGAAGTTCAGAGTGTTCAGGGAGTTTGGGTAGTGGCATTGCTGAAGTGTGTCCGTGGGAGGCAGGAGATGCTCCTGCTATCCGGAAAGCAGAGATCTGTCCCTGGGAGTTGGATGATAACGTGATGGGGCAGGAAATGCTGAGTCTGGGGACAGGTGGAGAATCTCTCCAAGAAAAGGAAAAAGCCTCCAGAAAAGGAAGCTTTGGAGAGATGGGGGAACACACTGTGAAAGCAGTGCAGAAATTAAGTCAACAGCAGGAGTCAGTGTGTCCCAGGGAGAGCACGGTCCCTGGGCACTCCAGCCCATGTCTAGACAATTCCTCATCCAAAGCTGGTGGCCAATTCCTACGCAATGGAGGAAGCAGAGCAACACAGGTGTGTCCACAGGAAGATCTCAGGCCGGAGGCACAGGAAGCAATACCTGCCAAAGCAGAAATCTGTCCCTGGGAGGTAAATGAAAGAACAAGAGAGGAATGGACATCAGCACAGGCACCAAGAAGAGGAGAATCTCAAAAGGACAAGGAGAAAATGCCTGGAAAATCAGAAATCAAAGATGTCACAGCTTGGGAAAAGCCTGAGGGGCAGATCCAAAAGCAAGAAGCAGTCAGCCCCTGGGAGAGTGTGAACACTGGCAGCTTCTCCCCACAACCGCGTCCTCAAGACACAGAGAGACCCCAAACCCTTCTCCAGATGTCAGGCAGTGAGGGAAGCAGAGCTGCCGACATTTGCCCTTTGGATGTGGAGGAAACCCTGACTGCTGGGAAGGCAGAAATCTGTCCCTGTGAGGTGGGTGCTGGAGCGGGGGAGGAAAGAGCTTCGGGAGCTGAGGCCATTAGGATATCTCCAAACGATACAGGAAAGGTTTCTGCAGATCTTGGACCCAGGGAGACAGCTGTTACTGTTCCAGAGAAGCCACAGAAGCCAACCCCAGAGTGGGAGGTGGCTTGTCCCTGGGGGAGTGTGGGTCCAGATACTCTGGATGCTGATGGACCAAAAGCTGGGTTCCAGGAACTGGACCATATGGGGTGCAAGCCAGGTGAGGTGTGTCCCTGGGAAGCACAGGAAGCTGCTACCCGTGAAAAAGCCAAGATGTGTCCCTGGGAGTTGAATGAAGGAACTACTGGGAAGGGATTGGACCAAGAGACAGGGAGTGAATCAGCAGAGCAGAGGGAGAAAGCTCTAGAAAAGGGGAGACTCACTTCCCTGGGAGAAGACGCATCAAAATGGATGGCAAAACTGTGTCAAGAACAGGAAGCTATTTGTCTTTGGGAGAACAAGAGCCCAAGGGAATCCCCTGCTCAGGCCCCCAAGATCTCAGACTTGCCCAGCAGCATGAGAAGTGAAGTGGCAGAGGGACATTCCTTGGAAGCAACAGAGAAGGTGGACCTGAGACAAGACCCAAAGACAGGTTCTTTCCCAGAACACATAACCCAAGAAAAAGCTCCAGCTCCAAACGCAGAAGAATTCACCACCGAAGATGGGGAAAAAACAAGCCATGAGCTACAATCTGTGTATACCTGGGCGACCACTGCCCCAGCAGTTTCCTTCTCCCACCCAGACAGACAGCGCCCTGACCAAGCTAAAGCCAGTTCCCAGAGACTGGTCAGCACTGGGGGCAGGGCCGCTGATGTGTGTCCACAGGATGTTCCTGATGCAGGTGTGTATAAACCTGACAGAAGTGCCAAGGCCGAGACCTGTCCCTGGGAAGTTACTGAAAGAATCCCTGTCAAAGGGGTGTCAAGGCAGGATGGAAAAGGGGACTCTCAAGAAGAGAAAGGCAGAGCCCCAGAAAAATCAGAGCCCAAAGGTGTGCCAGTTCAGAAACAGCCAGAGATGGCAGACTTCAGGCAACAGGAGGCTGTGTGTCCTTGGGAGAGTCAACATGGCAAGGATCTGTCCCCACAGCCAGCCCCAGATGCTTTTGACAGCAACAGAGGAAGTTCTGAGGCAGCAGGCAGTGTGGAGACCAAGATAGTGGAAGTGTGTCTGTGGGAAGTGGAAGAGGCTCCCTCTGCCAAGAAAGCAGAGATCAGCCCTTGGGAGGTGGGTGGAGGAGCAGCAGAGGAAAGGGAACTGGAACGAGAATCACAAGGGCAAGGAGAGATGTTCCTTCAGAAGGCAGGACCTGGAGGGACTGAAGAACACTTCTCAAAAGCAGCAGCAAAGCCCAGAGAGCAGGAGGTAGTCTGCCTTGGGGAAGGCACAGGCTCAGGAGGGCTCTTGCCCCAGTCAGGTGCCCTGGACCCAGAACTCAAAGTCAGCCCCGAAGGAGCAGGCAGCATGGGGAGCAGGATGGCAGAGCTGTGCCAATGGGAAATCACAGATCCAGAAGGAAATAAAATAAAGGGTACCATGGCCGACATCTGTCCTGGGGAGGAAACTGGAGTCCCACCTGAGGAATCTGGCCTCCTGGCTTTAACAGCAACTCAGAGAGAATTTTTCCCCACAGTTCCTGAAAAACCACTATGCCTTTTAGTCCATGGGCCTCTGGATCACTTCTTTCCAGAAAGCAAAATCCCCTGCCCCAAGGTAAGCAGGCCAGCCAGTACTTTCACTCTTGAAGGTGTCAGAGAACTACAAGGACCTTCAGGGCTTGAGCCAAGGACAAGCTTAGCCCCAGAGCCAAGTCTCCAGGAAGCCGAGGCTCAGTCATCCTCCTTAACTGAAGACTCAGGCCAAGTGGCTTTTGAAGCTCAGTATGAAGAATTCACCCCTCCAACTGTCTATCCTTGGGATTGGGAGTAACAGCCTTATTAGGTGAGGTCAAACACAGAGCTAGCTTTCAGGAGCCAAGGCTCTCTCCAAGTCCAAGTGTTCCCAAAGAGCTGAATCAAAGATAGCTTGGCCACTTCCCCTCCTTGAGAAGACCAGAAGTCAACTCATCCCAAAGACAAACTATGAAAAGGGTACGACTTGAACCCCAATGGGAAGACCCATCCTCTCTTTACTTCTAACTTTTCTTCCTGTTCGAGGAAACAAAGACTGGACACTCTGCTTCCAAGGACTCCTCCCATCCACCTACAGTACTCACAACACAAACCACCCAAGTCTGGACACTCACCCACAAAGCCAGTGTTAGGGACGAAAGGAAGTCAGCTGTGCCCAGCCTGCCTTCTCTCACAGGGAGACCCAATTCTCTGAAGTCTACAACGGAGCATTTTTTGAGAAGAAACTAAACCATACAAAGTGTTGGCAACATAGGGATGGTGGACCATAGAAGGCTATAAAGGCCACCATAGGAAGCTGAAGAGCCATTTAATTGAAGCTGAAAGATAAATTGAGGGAAAAGCTAAAATGACTCAAAATAGGTGCCTGAAAATGCATTAAGGACCTTGTCATTTTAACTTTGAATCTCCTGTTTCTGCTTTATTGCTTCTTATACCTGCCTTGCTTGATTGCTGAAGCAGAAACAACTAGGCACGCTGACATCCTTATCAACATCTGGCATCCAAAGCAACATAAGAGAGAAAGAACACAGAAGAAAAGCAATCTCCCCAGGTCCTCCCCACGGTCAAGGGAGCTCTTCCTTCTAGACATCCTTGTGTGCCTCTTGCTAGTTTTTTAGGGGGTCTCCCCCTCTTCCTGCCCCAGCTCTCACCAGTCTCCAGAGCTCGCCTCACTGGCTCATTTGTCTCCCCCTAGCTTTTCAGCACTGCCATCAACAGGACCGCTCTCTTTTGTCAAAGCAACTGGAGTCAAGGGGAATCTCTGGTTCTGATGCAAGACCCACCCCCCGCCATCCCCACCTCTCCCTGCCCAGGAATCACTTGCTCAGTAACAAGAGGCCACATCAATCTCCTTCCAGAGGAGCTCAAGAAAGGCGGTCCTGTACACAGCCAGCACTCTTAATTCTTCTGCCCTCTGAAAGAGGAGTGCTATCGGGCAGGTTAGAAGCCTGAGGGGTGGGAAAAGGGCACTGTTGAAGACAAAGCCTTCTTTCTTAGGGAGCTCTTTCTTGGCTCGGCTCTCTGGTCTCCTCAGTTCAGGCTACCCTTGCTTAAGCAGTACTAGATTACAAAGTGCTGAGATTAGATGATAATACCAGAGGAAAACGAGGAAGGAGAAAAACATACAAAGTCCCAAGATTGGCAAAGGGAGGTGGGAGAGCAGGGAAGGGGCAGCTAGAGATGGCAGAGCTGGACAGGGGCACTAAAGATGGCAGTAAGTCACACCCTCTAACAGTACAACAGTACAGACACTGATGTCATTCACGGGGAGAAAAAGATGAAACAGGGAGACCAAATACCCAAAGGGAAAACGAGCCGTTAACATCTAGTCTGCATATAAATATGCTGGGTGGTTATGGGACTTCACAGAGAAAGTAACAAACTACTCCATTTCTAAAAGGGAACAGAGGAATGGAGTAACCTACTCTCCTTTGGGGACCAGATGTCCTCATTCCCTTACCTAGGGCCCTTATTCTGGGCTTTTAAAGCAGTAAAATTTAAGTGTGGTGTTGTTCTGGGCTCTGGCTAGTTAGCCTTACAGTTTCTGAGCTAAAGTGGATTTCGCTGTGCACCCTAAAACAATCCTGTTGGGTCTGGTCTAGCTGGAAACATCAAAGTGGGTTTGCCGCCAAACCCACTCTTGTGAAATAAACCATGGGGAGCGGAAATAAAGAGTGCTTTTTCTTGACGCTGCAGTTGGCTCTAGCTTATTCATAATGATGATTATCTTTTTTAACATTTTTAAACAGTAACAGTAGATAAGGAAAGAACAATGCCTGCTCCAAAGCTCAAGGTAGTAACACTGCAGCCTTGGGACTTTGGGTCATCTGGCTAATGCTCTGCCAGTGCCCAGGTCAGTGCTGACGCTGCAGATGGTCTCTGCCTGGTCCTTCTAGCGAGCCCCTCACATCTGGAGGCCATTTGCTCAGCTGGATTTAATCCCAAGGGGAAATGGAAATTGCACTCATCCTCTGGCTCTCTGGTGGCAGCTACTGCTTAGCTGCTATTTAGGATTATCTAGAGAACCCCGAGATATCCAGGGGAGTGGGATGAAAGTTTATTTGAAGCATTGTTTTTACATATTCAAAGGAATCAATGTATCATTTGCCCACTAATGTGCTTTTTTTTCATTTCTTTGCTTCCTTACCCTGCAAGGATTATTTCCCCTTCCTCCATATTCCCTGGCAGTGGGTCCTGCTCAAAGCACGTCCCTTCTCATTTCGCCTTGATCCAGGGCTCAAGCAAATAGGATATGATCAAACTTCACTTGGGCAGTAATTAAAGTGATGTACACTTTAAGCCAAAAAGCTTGGGACTAAGTAGCATGATGAGAGTGGTTGATGAGAGACACCAGGGCTGTCTCTTCCCTAAGCATACATTTCTTTGTTTCCATAGTTAACACTTAACAGGCCGGGCATGGTGACTCACACCTATAATCCCAGCACTTTGGGAGGCCAAGGCAGGTGGATCACCTGAGGTCAGGAGTTCGTGACCACCCTGGCCAACAAGGTGAAACCCCGTCTCTACTAAAAATACAAAATTAGCCAGGTGTGGTGGCGCATGCCTGTAATCCCAGGTACTTTGGGAGGCTGAGGCAGGAGAATCGCTTGAACCTGGGAGGCAGAGGCTGCAGTGAGCTGAGATCGCACCATTGCACTCCAGCTGGGACAACAAGAGCAAAACTCCGTCTCAAAAAAAAACACAAAAAAACATTTAACAGTTGCTGTGAAAACATCAGTCTTCCTTAGTGAAGCCTGGTTTGCTGCTTTGCTAAGGTAGTAGCTTTATAGAGACTGGAGAGTTAGGTTATTTATCCTTGACCAGATTCCAGTTTCTTTGGACTCTACTCTCAGGACAAGGTCAGTATGGATTAATCTTTAAGTGACAGATTTCTTCAAAGAAAATTCTAAGCTTGAGAAAGAGAAGTATGAGAATTTAGGCCCTATTTTTCAAGAGGAGCCCACGCTGGACTGATAAAAGCAACAGTACTACAAGCTAAGTTTATTGCTGGTACAAAGTAGTTCCTCTGGCCAGGCGGTATAGTGGCTCATGCCTGTAATCCCAGCACTTTGGGAGGACGAGGCAGGCAGATCACCTGAGGTCAGGAGTTCGAGACCAGCCTAGCCAACACATAGTGAAACCCCATCTTTACTAAAAAAAAAAAAAATACAAAAATTAGCCAGGCATGGTGGCGCATGCCTGTAGTCCCAGCTACTTGGGAAGCTGAGGCAGGAGAATAGCTTGAATCTGGGAGGTGGAGCTTGCAGTGAGCCGAGATCGTGCCACTGCACTCCAGCCTGGGTGACAGAGTAAGACTCCATCTCTAAAAAACAAAACAAAACAAAGTGATTTCTCTTGTCACGCTCAGATGACCTAGGACACATGGGCATGTGAGGTCCCACACCCTTCTAACATCCCATCTGGAGCTAAGGAACAAGGAGGGGCTGGCCTATTTTCCTCTGCACATGTTCATACTCTTGTACACTCACCTTGAATACTGGGCTGGAAAGAACAGTCCCCATCTCCAAGTGGTGCTAGAAATCAGGGAATCAAGTACTGCAGATAAATTTTCCAAATGTAACAATCTCTCCATGGTCCCTCCCTCCCCTAGCGCTTCCTGATACAGCCAATAATTAAGAACACAATCAAAGGCTGAGAGACAAATTATGTTTTTGGATTTGTATTTTTCCATAAAATACAAATGCTGATTCATCAGCGAGTCAGTAAATGAAAAAGGGTCTCTTAAGTATCTTATAAACACTAAGTATTCTTTCCCAGTCTGGATTTCCTTAAAGTCACATCACTCACAAGCAGGCTTATCTTCCACTTCTGCCATTTGAAGGCTGGTCTATGCCCAGCCTGAACCAGGGGAAATGTACAGAACTCACCAAAATTTTACCAACACTCTGACAGCGTTTTATTTCAAACTCTGATCCCTGCCCTGTGATTACAAAGAGGATGCTGCTGGTTCTCTCTCACAGTCCCTGCTGTGGAAAAAAGTGGTATCCAATGTTCTCTGAAACATACTGTCTTTCATCAAGACTCAGAAGCTAGACATAAAATTTAAAAAAGAAGAGTGTACATGGCCATGTTATACCTGCCACCTGCTAGGGCCCAGCCATCAGCCATGGTTGCTGAGGATGAGACTACTGAAAAGACCTGAGCAGGATGGGAGAGAACAAAGGTAGTTCTTTCTATAGCATGATGGGAATGGGAGACTTCAAAGCTTCCAGCAGCCTCATCACCCAGGCTTCACCCCAGAAGTCATTTTTGTCATCAGGCTAGCTGAGGCTTCTGGGCCTCTCCTTGTGCCTCTTCATATTCTTCTTCTGGTTTCAGCTGAGGGCCAGGGATCATCACCGTCTGAAAGAGTAGGATGCCAAGTTAACCACCAACCAAGGCCATGGCTAATCCAGAAGAACTTCATCCCCTGCTTCCACCCATCCATCCACCCACCCACCCACCAAGCCTTCCCTTCCCTGGTGGTGCATCACCCCCTCTTGCCACTAGGGGGAGCCCAACAGAGTGGCTTAGGAGACGCCAAGTACTGCTTCAGCTCTCTTAAACCATGCAAGCCACCTTACCTTAAGGATGGGCTGCTTAGGGGTGCCCATGGGGAACGATCTTGCTATGCATTCTCCAGCTTCCATATGGGTTTGTCAACTGCTTTTCGAATACAACATACTCCAGGACATCCTTGGGTACATCTTCCTGTCCATACATCAACCGGCCAAACCGGTCATAGATGGCCAGAGTCTGCAAGGATAAAAGCAAATCTGGCATCTTAGTTTTTTTGGTGTGTGAGTGTAAGTTGTTTGTTTTATTGCCACACAATCTTTTTTTTTTTTTTTGAGATGGAGTCTCTGTTGCCTTGGCTGGAGTGCAGTGGTACGATATTGTCTCACTGCAACCTCCACCTCCTAAGTTCAAGTGATTCTCCTGCCTCAACCTCCTGAGTAGGTGAGAGTACAGGCACACACTATCATGCCTGGCCAATTTTTCTATTTTTAGTATACACGGGGTTTTGCCATGTTGGCCAGGCTGGTCTTAAACTCCTGACCTTGTGATCTGCCCACTGTAGCCTCCCAAAGTGCTGGGATTACAGGTGTGAGTTACTGTGCTCAGCCAGAAAAAATCTTAATGGGTAGAAAAAAAATTATCTTGGAATTCTGAATCTAGGACTATCTGATCAACTACTGACACTTTACTCTTACAGGTTCTTTGACAGGGGGCAGGGATGGGGGAAGTCAAGACCAAGAAGGAGTGGGGCACAATGGCTCATGCCTATAGTCCCAGCACTTTGGGAGGCTGAGATGGGCAGATCACTTGAGCCCAGGAGTCTGAGACCAGCTTGGGCAAAATGACAAGACCAGTCTCTACAAAAAATACTAAAATTAGCCAGGCATGGTGGCATGCCCCTATAGTCCCAGCTACTTGGAGGCTGAGGTGGGAGGATTGCTTCAGCCCAGGAGGTTGAGGCTGCAGTGAGCCATAATCACATCACTGCACTCCAGCCTGGGTGACAGAATGAGACCCTATCTTGGAGAAAAAAAAAAAAAACACAGGAAGGGTGGGAGAGAATATCCTCACACATGTCTTAGTAGAGCCAACCTGTAACAGTGGGAAGGCGACAGCAGCACAGCAAGGAAGACAGATCACAGTGTACCTTTTGCTACTGTTTACAGTCCTGGACAACCACACCCAGCACTCCAGAGGGAGGTGCCCAAGCTCAGTGTGAAGAAAAGCTGGGAGGAAGGCAGACTAGTGCCTCTACCTGCCGGGTGTGCATGCGTACGGTGACCTGGCCGTACACGTTGCCCTGGTTCATCATACTTGAACAGCGAACTTGAACAACATGGGAGGGCTCTAAAGATTCCACAAAGCTCCAGCGGACGGTCTTATATTTGATGTCCCAGGTCATGTCCTAAGGGCAGAGAAGAACAAGTTCAACTGGATTTTTCCCTCCCTTTAAGGAAGCTGGTGCTGCCACACTGCTCTTACTTCCTGCAAGACTACAGCCAAGAGGCAGCACATTTCCCACCACATACTCTCTTGTGCCTGTTTTCTCTCGCATCTTCCCAAGTTTTGATTAAGCTATTGGTCAAGTTCACCTGACAACTCTCTCTTTATCTAAATCACAACTTCAGACCCACCTTCCTCTTTGAGCACCCTTCTCCAAATCAATGAAAACCACATTCCAAACTGCCAGCATGCCCAATACACCATCATCCCTCCCATACACTTTCATAATCTGGCAATTATTGCATGTACTTGTGTTGACTGCATATATATATATTTTTTCCCACTCACCTATTAACAATGAAAAGTGGGAATTTTACAGGACTTAAGGGCTAAACTGCTAGGACTGGGGAAGACTTATAGAAACTGAAGTTCTACTGATAGAAACCCAAGGTTCTTTTTTTTTTTTTGAGACGGGAGTCTCGCTCTGCCACCCAAGCTGAAGCACAGTGGCGCGATCTCGGCTCACTGCAAGCTCCACCTCCCAGCTTCACACCATTTTCTTGCCTCAGCCTCCCAAGTAGCTGGGACTACAGGTGCCCGCCACCATGTCCCGCTAATTTATTTGTATTTTCAGTAGAGATGGGGTTTCACCATGTTAGCCAGGATGGTCTTGATCTCCTGACCTTGTGATCCACCCGCCTCAGCCTCCCAAAGTGCTGGGATTACAGGCATGAGCCACTGCACCCAGCCCCAAGTTCTTATTCTTGAATCTCTAACTGAACCACAAAGTTCTTATCCTTGGGGGTCCCTCCAAGTGCCTCACACTGCTGTTACCACTCCATATAAGCCTCATGAACTCTGGTTAAATCCTTCATGATAGTGCAGGCATATGGAGATGTGGCCTCGTATAGCCCATATCCAAGCCTCAGGATGCTCCTGCAGTGTCATGACTGCTGGCTGAGGGACCTCTTTTATTCGCCAGGGCCCTTACCAGAGTCCGTGTCAAGACATTATCATTCAGCTACAAACAATGAAACTTCAGCCTGTACCTTAAACTTCCTACACTCTCAAAACTGATCCTTCTTAAGAGAAACCAGGCAGGGCACGGCGGGGCTCATGCCTGTAATCCCAGCACTTTGGGAGGCCAAGGTCAGTGGATCACCTGAGGTCGGGAGTTTGAGACCAGCCTGACCAACATGGAGAAACCCCATCTCTACTAAAAATACAAAATTAGGCCATGTGCGGTAGCTCAGCCCTGTAATCCCAGCACTTTGGGAGGCCGAGGCGGGCGGATCACGAGGTCAGAAGATTGAGACCATCCTGGCTAACACGGTGAAACCCTGTCTCTACTAAAAATACAAAAAATTAGCTGGGTGTGGTGGCGGGTGCCTGCAGTCCCAGCTACTCAGGAGGCTGAGGCAGGAGAATGGCATGAACCTGGGAGGCGGAGCTTGCAGTGAGCCCAGATCTCGTCACTCCACTCCAGCCTGGGCGACAGAGCAAGACTCTGTCTCAAAATAAATAAATAAGTAAATCATTAGGCGGGCATGGTGGCGGGCACCTGTAATCCCAGCTACTTGGGAGGCTGAGGCAGAAGAATCGCTTGAACCCGGGAGGTGGAGGTTGCAGTGAGCCAAGATTGCACCATTGCACTCCAGCCTGGGCAACAAGAGTGAAAATCTGTCCCCCCCAAAAAAGGAAAAGAAAAACCAGAGACGATGTCTAGAATCTGTCCACTCAGTCACCCTCAGTTCTAAGGAGGATGAGAACTTACTGGAAAACAGTGTTCAGTTACCAAGGTATGAAGTCGGTCATGGTCTGAGCTACAAAAGAAAACAATAAATATCATTGACTACTGCTCTTATAATACCCTGTATGAAGACTGAAAATGGAAAACAATTCATTTTTATAAATGTTTTCAGCACATCTTGTATAAGCCAGGTATATAATATGCTAAATTCTAGGGGCACAAAGACAAACAATAATGTGATTTACCAGAAAACCCTCAGATCTAGTAGCAGAATAAAATTATATTGCAAAAAAAAAAAATTTTTTTTTTTAATTATGTTTAAATCTAAGGAGCAGGAGGAAATTTCTCTAAAATTACCATATATCCTTAAGATGGGTACCCTCACTGGGACATAGGACCTGATTTTTGCTCTAAGCTGGTATGAGCAACAAAGTTCAACACAAGTAACAATCAATAGCTTGTTTTTATCTCCTCTTGCCTCTGACCTAGCATCAGTACCATCTGGCTTGGCCTTATATCTTTTTTTTTTTTTTTTTTTTTTTTTGAAGTCAGAGTCTCGCTCTGTCGCCAGGCTGGAGTGCAGGGCCATGATCTCGGCTCACTGCAACCTCCACCTCCCGGGTTCAAGCGATTCTCCTGCCTCAGCCTCCTGAGTAGCTGGGACTACAGGTGCCCGCCATGACACCCACCTAATTTTTGTATTTTTAGTAAAGATGGGGTTTCACCATGTTGTTGGCCTTGTATCTTATAATCTCATCTTTGAACCTAGTCAAAGATAATCATGTCTTTCCTGGTCCTATTATCTCTCCTCTATCTTGCTGCTGCCAGAGTGGCCAAGTTATGCTGACTCTATACAGTAATGGTTAGAAAAACACAAAACAGCCAGGCGCAGTGGCTCACGCCTGTCATTCCAGCACTTTGGGAGGCCGAGACAGGTGGATCACGAGGTCAGGAGATTGAGACCATCCTGGCTAACAAGGTGAAACCCCATCTCCACTAAAAATACAAAAAAAGTTAGCTGAGTGTAGTGGTGGGTGCCTGTAGTCCCAGCTACTCGGGAGGCTGAGGCAGGAAAATGGCATGAAACTGGGAGGCAGAGGTTGCGTTGAGCTGAGATTGTGCCACTGCACTCCAGCCTGGGCGACAGAGCGAGACTCCGTCTCAAAAAAAAGCCAAAAAACAAAAAAAACAAAAAACCCCACAAAACAGACAACAAACCCTAGCTCCTATAGGTACAAGATTTTAGGAGGGTTCCTAACTGATGAGTATCAAATCTAAGGCCATAGATTAGCTTCTTTCAGATACACACATGACTTTTCCCCAGTTTACTATGAGCAGTTTAACTCTTTGTCCCCTTTGAAAAATCTTGCTCTCTAAGCCCAGAGTGGGTAAAGGATTAGTTCTAATACGTCTATCTGCTTCCCTTTCATCTCCATTCCTACTAGGAAAGATTCCAAGTCATTTCCTCTACTGTAGGAACAGACTAGACTAGACTGAGCTGTGGTGACAACTACCATGACTGGCACCTCTGAGTGAACTCTTCCTCCTCACTATCCTGGCATAGAAGTCTTTGGTGGAAATAAATAAACTCAATTTTCCATGAGTTCACTTACTATTTTGCAATATAATTTACTCTGAAAAGGTAGACATCTGCTTCTGCAACATAACAGACTGAGTTAATGTAAAACTACTCCTACTATAAACATTTAAAAATGTTGGATAAAATGGGCCAGATGCAGTGGCTCACCCCTGTAATCCCAGCACTTTGGGAGGCCAAGGCAGGCGTATCATGAGGTCAGGAGATCAAGACCATCCTGGCCAACATGGTGAAACCATGTCTCTACTAAAAATACAAAAATTAGCCAGGTGCAGTGATACACGCCTGTAGTCTCAGCTACTCAGGAGGCTGAGGCAGGAGAATGGCTTGAACCCAGGAGGCAGAGGTTGCAGTGAGCCAAGATCGCGCCACTGTACTCCAGCCTGGCAACAGAGTGAGATTCCATCTCAAAAAAAAGAAGGACATGTTGAATAAAATGTGAAATAGACAAATACACTTTTTTTTGGGGGGGGGGATTGCACCACGGCCCTCCAGCCTGGGTGACAGAGTGAGACTCTGGGACTAAAGGTGCGCGCCATCACACGCAGCTTATTTTTGTATTTTTAATAGAGTTGGGGTTTCACCATGTTGGCTAGGTTGGTCTCGAACTCCTGGACTCAAGTGATCTGCCTGCCTCGGCCTCCCAAAGTGCTGCAATTATAGGCATGAGCCACCATACCCGACCAAAAAATAATTTGACAGAAACCACCGCTAAGGAAACCCAGACATTGTAATTATTAGTAAAGACACAAATCAATTGTCCTAAATATGCCCAATGAGCTAAAGGAAACCACGGACAAAGAAGTAATGAAATCAGAAAAACGTGTGAACACATTGAGAATATCGCTAAAGAGACAGAAATTATACAAGGGAACCAAACAGAAATTATGGAGCTAAAAAGTACAATAAATTTTCAAATTCACTAGAGGGGTTCAACAGCAGATTTGAGCAGGCAAAGATCAGTGAACTTGAGGATAAGGTCATTAAAATTACATAGTCTAAAATGCAAAGAGAAAAAAGAATGAAGAAAAACAAACGAAACCTTGAGGGACCTATGGGACATCATCAAGTATACCAAATACACATCACAGGAGTCCCAGAAAAAGAAGAAAGAAATGGATTGAAAAAAATATTTGAAGAAATAATGCGGCCAGACACAGTGGCTCACACCTGTAATCCCAGCACTTTGGGAGGCCAAGGTGGGTGGATCACCTGAGGTCAGGAGTTCAAGACCAGTCTGGCCAACAGGGTGAAACCCTATCTCTACTAAAAAGTACAAAAATTAGCCGGGTGTGGTGGCAAGCACCTGTAATCCCAGCTACTTGGGAGACTGAGGTAGGAGAATCGCTTGAACCTGGGAGGCAGAGGCTGCAATGAGCCGAGATCAGGCCACTGCACTCCAGCCTGGGCAACAAGAGTAAAGCTCCATCTCAAAAAATAAAATAAAAATAAAATGCAAAAAAGAAAGAAAGAAATAATGGCCGCAGACATCCCAAATCTGATGAAAGACATTAATATGTACATCCAGGAAGCTAAAAAACCTCCAAGCAAGATAAACTGAAAGGAATCCATACCAAGAAACATTAAAACCAAAGTGTCAAAACCCAAAGACAAAGAATGAATCTTGAAAGCAGCAACAGGCTGGGCATAGCAGCTCATGTCTATCATCCCAACACATTGGGAGGCAGAGGCAAGAGGATCACTTGAGGCCAGGAGTTCGAGACCAGCCTGGGCAACAAAGCGAGACCCCTGTCTCTACAAAAAATTAGAAAAAAAAAAAAAAAATTAGCCAGGTGCTGTGGCACACACCTGTAGTCCCAGCTACTCAGGGGCTAAGGTGGGAAGATCGCTTGAGCCCAGCAGGTTGAGGCTGCAGTGGAGCTATCATTGCACCACTGTGCTCACTCCAGCCTGGCTAATGAAGTGAGAACCTGACAAGAAAAGAAAGAAAGAAAGAGAGAGAGACAGAGAGAGAGAGAGAGAAAGAGAGACAGGAAAGAAACAAAGGCTAAAGGGGATCCTTCAGGCTAAAATGAAAGGACACCAGAAAGTAACTCAAAACCACAAGAAAAAAACAAAAAACACTAGTCAAAGTAACTACATAGGAAAATATAAAAGCCTGTATTGTACTTTTGGTTTGTAATTCATCATTTTTCATCCTATATGATTTAAAAGACAAATGCATAAAACAGTAATTATGAATTGATGTAATGGGCACCCAAGGTATAAAACTGTAATCTGTGATAATGAAGCAGGAGAGACATAATAAAGTGGGAGAGACAGACATATAGGAGCAGAGTGTTTGTATATTATTGAAACTAAGTTGGTATTATTCAAACTAGGTTGAACTAGCCACCGCACCTGACCGTGTTTCTCTATTTCTGCAAAAACCACTGGTGGGGACAGGCGCGGTGGTTCAAGCCTGTAATCCCAACACTTCGGGAGGTCGAGGCAGGTGGATCATTTGAGGTCAGGAGTTTGAGACCAGCCTGGCCACTTAATGGGAAAGGACAGTCTCTTCAATAAATGGTGCTAGAAAATGAATATTCACATGCAAAAAAAAGCAAAAACATCACATACTTTTCACTACATACAAAAACTAACTCAAAATGGAGCAAAGACCTAAATGTGAGAACTAAAACTATAAAATCTTAGAGAAAAGAAAGGGGAATTACTTCACGACACTGGATTTGGCAATGATTTCTTGAATATGACACCAAAAGAAAAAACCCAATATGGTAACAAAAGAAAAAAACTTGATAAACTGGATTTCATCAAAACCAAAAACTTTTTTGCATCAAAAGATACTATCAAGAGTGAAAAGATGGCCAGGCGTGGTGGCTCATGCCTGTAATCCCAGCACTCTGGGAGGCTGAGGCAGGTGGATCACCCAAGGTCGGGAGTTCAAGACTAGCCCGGCCAACATGCTGAAACCCTGTCTCTATTAAAAATACAAAAATTAGCCAGGTGTGGTGGCACATGCCTGTAATCCCAGCTACATGGGAGGCTGAGGCAGGAGAATTGCTTGAACCCAGGAGGCAGAGGTTGCAGTGAGCCGAGATCGCACCATTGCACTCCAGCCTGGGCTTCAAGAGCAAAACTCCATCTCTAAAAAAAATAATAATAAAAGAGTGAAAAGTCAAACCATAAAATGGGGGAAAATATTAGCAAAGCATTTATCTGATAAGGGATTAATATCCAAAATAAATAAAGAACTCCTATAACTCAACAATAAAATAACAGCCTAATTTTAAAATAGACCTTTCTGGGCTGGGTGCAGTGGCTCACGCCTGTAATTCCAGCACTTTGGAAGGCTGAGGCAGGTGGATCATCTGAGGTCAGGCGTTCGAGACCAGCCCGGCCAACATGGTGAAACCCCGTATCTACTAAAAATACAAAAATTAGCTGGGCATGGTGGTGCATGCCTGTAATGCCAGCCACTCGGGAGCTGAGGCAGGAGAATCGCTTGAACCCAGGAGGTGGAGGTTGCTATGAGCCAAGATCATGCCACTGCAGTCCCGCCTGAGTGACAGAGCAAGACTTCATTTCAAAAAAAAAAAACCTGTCTTCAAAGAAGATGTACAAAAGGCCAATAGCACATGAAAAGATGCTCAATGTCACTAGCTATTAGGGAAATACAAAGCAAAACCATAATGAGATACCACACTTCACACCCATGAGGATGCCTATTATAAAAATAAAAAGGCTGGCCATGGTAGCTCACATCTGTAGTCCTAGCACTTTGAGAGGCCGAAGCAAGAGGACTGCTTGAGCCCAGGAGGTTGAGACCAGCTTGGGCAACACAGTGAGACCCCATTTCATATATATATATAT
>NW_016806950.1:414547-417219 GCF_001698545.2 Rhinopithecus bieti | reverse complement strand
GTCTCGGCCTCCCAAAGTGCTGGGATTACAGGCTTGAGCCACCATGCCTGGCCCTGGCTGATTTTTTAAATTTTTTTGTAGAGATGGGGGTCTCACTCTGTTGCCCAGAAACAATCCTCCCACTTTGGCCTCCAAAAGTGCTGGATTACAGGTATGAGCCACCTAGCCCCTCACAAAGTTAAACACAGAGCTACCATGTGATCTAACAACTTCAGTTCTGAGTATATACCCAAATGAATGGAAAGCATGAACTCAAAGAGATACTTGTACACCAACAATCACAGCAGCATTATGCCACAATAAAAGGTGGAAACAACCTGAATGTCCATCACTAGATGAATGGATAAACAAAATGTGGTGCATATACATACAATGAAATATTATTCAGCCTTAATAAAGAAACACATGTAGCCAGGCATGGTGGCCCATACCTGTAATCCCTGCACTTAGAGAGGCTGAGGCAGGTGGATCACTTGAGGTCAGGAATTTGAGACCAGTCTGGCCAACATGGTGAACCCCATCTCTACTAAAAATACACAAATTAGCAGGGTGTGGTGGCAGGCGTCTGTAATCCCAGCTACTTGGGAGGCTGAGGCTGGAGAATCGCTTGAACCCAGGAGGCAGAGGTTGCAGTGACTGGAGATCGAGCCATTGCACTCCAGCCTGGGTGACAAGAGTGAAACTCCATCTCAGAAAATAAGTAAGTAAATAAACAGAAATAAGGAGACACATACTATAATATATATGAACATTGAAGACATCATGCTAAGTGAACTAAGCCAATCGCAAAAGGTCAAAAACTGTAAGATTCCACTTATGTGAGATACCTAGATGCCTTCGTCTGTTCAGGATGCTATAACAAAAATACCGTAAACCAGGTGGCTTATAAACAACATGTATTTCTCACAGTGCCTTGATCTTGGACTTCCCAGCCTCTAGAACTCTCACAGTCTGGTGAGAGCCTGTTCCTTATAGATGGTGACTTCTTGCTGTGTCCTCAACGGGTAAAAGGGGTGCACAAGCTCCCTCGGGTCTTTTTTTTTTTTTTTTTTGAGACGGAGTCTCGCTCTGTCACCAGGATGGAGTGCAGTGGTGCAATCTCAGCTCACTGCAAGCAACCTCTACTTCCTGGTTCAAGCAATTCTCTTGCCGCAGCCTCCCGAGTAACTGGGACTACAGGTACGTGTCACCACGCCCAGCTAATTTTTGTGTTTTTAGTAGAGACAGGGTTTCACCATGTTGGCCAGGATGGCCTTGATCTCTTGATCTTGTGATCCACCTGCCTCAGCCTCCCAAAGTGCTGGGATTACAGGCGTGAACCACTGCGCCTGGCCCCTCAGGTCTCTTTTATAAGGGCACTATTCCCATTCATGAGGGCTCCACTCTCATGACCTCATCACCTCCCAGAGGTCCCTCCACAGCCTATACCATCACCTTGGGGGTTAGGATTTCGACAAATGAATTTTCAGGAGACACAAACATTCAGACCATAGCATCAGGATGGTTAAATTCATAGAGAAAGAAAGTAGACAGCTGGGTGTGGTGGCTCAAGTCTGTAATCCCAGCACTTTGGGAGGCCGAAGTAGGAGGACCACTCGAGGCCAGGAGTTTGAGACCAGCCTGGCTAACATGGTAAAACCCCATCTCCACTAAAAATACCAAATAAATAAATAAATAAAGTAGAATGGAGGTTACCAGGTGATAAGGGAAGAGGGCAATGGGGAATTACTGCTTAGTGGGTACAAAATTTCTGTTTGGGATGAACACAATCTGGAAATGGATAGTGGTAAGAATTGTACAACACTGTGAATGTACTTAATGCCACTGAATTATATACTTCAAAATGATTAAAATTGTAAATTTTATATTATGTGTATTTTACCACAAATGTATAAAAGCTGTTATTAATCGTATAATTTTTTTTTTTTTTTGAGACGGAATTTCGCTCTGTCGCCCAGGCTGGAGTGCAATGGCACAATCTCGGCTCACTGCAAGCTGCACCTCCCAGGTTCACACCATTCTCCTGCCTCAGCCTCCTGAGTAGCTGGGACTACAGGCGCCCGCCACTGCACCCGGCTAATTTTTTGTATTTTTAGTAGAGACAGGGTTTCACCATGTTAGCCAGGATGGTCTCGATCTCCTGACCTCGTGATCCACCCGTCTCGGCCTCCCAAAGTGCTGGGATTACAGGCGTGAGCCACTGCGCCTGGCCCCAGTCTTATAATTTTTAAGATAAATGATTGTCTTTGATTTTTCTAAAATATCTATTTGTTAAAAAAAAAAATGCAGGAATACAAAATGACAAGAAAACTGTACCAACACTTTGGGAGGACAAGGTGAGAGGACTGCTTGAGGCCAGAGTTCGAGACCAGCCTAGGCAACATAGCAAGACTCTGTCTCTACAAAAAATTTAAAAATTAGCCAGGTATGGGCCAGGCGCGGTGGCTCAAGCCTGTAATCCCAGCACTTTGGGAGGCCGAGACGGGCAGATCACGAGGTCAGGAGATCAAGACCATCCTGGCTAACACAGTGAAACCCCATCTCTACTAAAAAACACAAAAAACTAGCGAGGCGACGTGGCGGGCGCCTGTAGTCCCAGCTACTTGGGAGGCTGAGGCAGGAGAATGGCATGAACCCGGGAGGCGGAGCTTGCAGTGAGCTGAGATCCGGCC
>NW_016806950.1:379240-411959 GCF_001698545.2 Rhinopithecus bieti | reverse complement strand
TACCAACACTGGGAGGACAAGGTGAGAGGACTGCTTGAGGCCAGAGTTCGAGACCAGCCTAGGCAACATAGCAAGACTCTGTCTCTACAAAAAATTTAAAATTAGCCAGGTATGGGCCAGGCGCGGTGGCTCAAGCCTGTAATCCCAGCACTTTGGGAGGCCGAGACGGGCAGATCACGAGGTCAGGAGATCAAGACCATCCTGGCTAACACAGTGAAACCCCATCTCTACTAAAAAACACAAAAAACTAGCGAGGCGACGTGGCGGGCGCCTGTAGTCCCAGCTACTTGGGAGGCTGAGGCAGGAGAATGGCATGAACCCGGGAGGCGGAGCTTGCAGTGAGCTGAGATCCGGCCACTGCACTCCAGCCTGGGTGACAGCGAGACTCCGTCTCAAAAAAAAAAAAAAAAAAAATTAGCCAGGTATGGTGGCATGTACTAAGTCTCAGCTACTTGGGAGGCTGAAGTGGGAGAATCACTTGAGCCTGGGAGGTCAAGGCAGCAGTGAGGTGTGATTGCGCCACTGTACTCTAGCCTGAGTGAAAGAGCAAGATCCTATCTCAAAAACCAAAAACAAGCTCAAGCCTGTAATCCCAGCACTTTGGGAGGCCGAGACGGGCGGATCACGAGGTCAGGAGATTGAGACCATCCTGGCTAACACAGTGAAACCCCATCTCTACTAAAAAATACAAAAGCTAGCCGGGCAAGGTGGCTGGTGCCTGTAGTCCCAGCTACTCGGGAGGCTGAGGCAGGAGAATGGTGTAAACCCGGGAAGCGGAGCTTGCAGTGAGCTGAGATCCGGCCACTGCACTCCAGCCCGGGCGACAGAGCGAGACTCCGTCTCAAAAAAAAAAAAGAAAACCAAAAACAAGGCCAGGCACAATGGCTCACGCCTGTAATCCCAGCACTTTGGGAGGCTGAGGCAGGTGGATCACCCGAGGTCAGGAGTTCGAGACCAGCCTGACCAATACGGTGAAATGCTATCTCTACTAAAATTACAAAACTCAGCTGGGCATCATGGCATGCACCTGTAGTCTCAGCTACTCCAGGGGCTGAGACAGGATAATTCCTTGAACCCGGGAGGCAGAGGTTGCAGTGAGCAGAGATCGCACTACTACACTCCAGCCAGGGCAACAGAGCAAGACTCCATCTCAAAACAAAACAAAATGACAAGAACTAACTAAAACCCAAAAGAAACAAATAAGACAAGAGAAAATGGACCTATTGAAGACATAGATTTTGAAGTCATCAGACACAGATTTTAAAATAACTGTGATTAGTATGCTCAAGAAATTAGATGACAGAATAGACAATTTTACCAGAGAACTGGACACACACACACACACACACACACACATATCAATGAACATTCTAAAAGTGAAAAACAGAAAATAAATATAAAATTAAAAGCTCGATAGGTAGGTTAACAGCAGATTAGCTACAACTGAAAAGAAGACAGGAAGATAGATCAGAGAATATCCAGACTAAAGCTGGAGGGGAAAAAAAAGGTTGGAAAAATATAGAAAAGAGCTGAAGACACATTTGGCACATAGTGAAAGATCTAACATATGTGTATTCAGAACTACACAAGGAGACGAGAAAGTGGAGCAGAAGCAACATCTGAAGAGATGAGTTCTGACTGAGAATTTTCCAACACTGACAAAAAAAGCACCCAAAGATTTAAGAAGCAATATGAACCCAGAGCAGGATAAAAGACACACACATGGCCCGGTGTGGTGGCACATGCCTATAATCCCAGCATTTTGGGAGTCTGAGGGGAAGGATCGCTTGAAGCCAGGGATTCAAGACCAGCCTGGGCAACAAGGCCAGACCCTGTCTTTACAAAAAAACTAAAAAATAAATAAATAAAATACATAAAAATTTAAGAAGACATAGATAAATCATAGTAAACTGCTGAATACTAAAGAGAGAGAAAAAATCATTTTTTGTTTTTTTTTTTTTTGAGATGGAGTTTTGCTCTGTCGCTGAGGCTGGAGTAGAGTGGCACGATCTCAGCTCACTGCAACCTCGGACTCCCAGATTCAAGTGATTCTCCTGCCTCAGACCCTCCGGAGTAGCTAGGATTACAGGCATGCACCACCACACCTGACTAATTATTGGATTCTTTTTTTTTTTTGAGATGGAGTCTTGCTCTGTCACCCAGGCTGGCGTGCAATGGTGCGATCTTGGCTCACTGCAACCTCGGCCTCCCGGGTTCAAGCAATTCTCCTGCGTCACCCTCCCAAGTAGCTGAGATTACACGCATGTGCCACCACATCTGGCTAATTTTTTTATTATTATTATTAGTAGAGACGGGGTTTCACCATATTGGCCAGGCTGGTTTTGAACTCCTGACCTTGTGATCTGCCAGCCTCGGCCTCCCAAAGCACTGGGATTACAGGCGAAAGCCACCATGCCCAGCCCGAGAGAAAATCTTCAAAGCACACAAAGTCACCTGGGCACAGTGGCTCACACCTGTAATCCCAGCATTTTGGGAGGCCAAGGTGGGCGGATCACAAAGTCAGGAGTTCAAGACCAGCCTGGCCAATATGGTGAAACCCTGTCTCTACCAAAAATACACAAATTAGCTGGGCGTGGTGGTGGGCACCTGTAGTTCCAGCTACTCTAGAGGATGAGACAAAAGAATCATTTCAAACCGGGAGGCGGAGGTTGCAGTGAGTAAAAATTGTGCTACTGCACTCCAGCCTGGGCGACAGAGCAAGACTCTGTCTCGAAAGAAAAGATAAATAAAAGAGCACAAAGTAAAATAAACTTTAACAAAATTTTTTTAAAAAGTTAATTTCTCAATAGAAACAACAGTAATGCTGAAGAGGGTGGATCACCTGAGGTCAGGAGTTCGAGATCAGCCTGGCCAACATGACAAAACCCCATCTCTACTAAAACTACAAAAATTGGCCAGGCGCAGTGGCTCACGCCTGTAATCCCAGCACTTTGGGAGGCCAAGACAGGCAGATCACAAGGTCAGGAGATCGAGACCATCTTGGCTTACACAATGAAACTACATCTCTACTAAAAATACAAAAAATTAGCCGGGCATGGTGGCGGGCGCCTATAGTCCCAGCTACTCAGGAGGCTGAGGCAGGAGAATGGTGTGAACCCGGGAGGCGGAACCTGCAGTGAGCCGAGATCAGGAGACTGCACTCCAACCTGGGAGACACAGCGAGACTCTGTCTCAAAAAAAAAAAAAAATTAGGCCGAGCGCGGTGGCTCATGCCTGTAATCCCAGCACTTTGGGAGGCCAAGGTGGGTGGATTACTTGAGGTCAGGAGTTCAAGACCAGCCTGGCCAACATGGTGAAACCCATCTCTATTAAAAATGCAGAAAATAGTCAGGTGTGGTGGTGCGTACCTGTAATCCCAGTTACTTGGGAGGGTAAGCAGGATAACTGCTTGAATCTGGGAGGTAGAGGTTGCAGTGAGCCAAGATCACGTCACTGCACTCCAGCTTGAGCAACAGAACAAGAGTCTATCTCAAAAAAAAATAACAACAATGTTTTGAGAAATAAAACAAGGCTAGGCATAGTGACTCACATCTGTAATTACAACACTTTGGGAGGCTGAGGCAGGCAGATAACCTGAAGTCAGGAGTTTCAGACCACCTGGCCAACATGGTAAAACCCCATCTATACTAAAAATACAAAAATTAGCTGGGTGTGGTGGCGTGCACCTGAAATCCCAGTTACTTGGGAGGCTAAGGCAGGAGAATCGCTTGAACCCAGGAGGCAGAGGCTGCAGTGAGCCAAGATTGCACCATTACACTCCAGCCTGGGTGACAGAGCCAGACTCCATCTCAAAAAGGAAAAAAAAAAAAAAAATGACCAGCCTCCGTAGTCTGGGCAACGTGGTGAAATCCCATCTCTACAAAAAATATGAAAACTGGCAGGGTGTGGTGGTACACCCCTAGAGTTGCAGCTACTCAGGGAGCTAAGGTGGGAGGATCACTTGAGCCCTGGAGTTGAGGCTGCAATAAGCGTGATTGTACCACTGCACTCCAGCTTGAGCAACAGAATGAGGCAGTCTCAAAACAAGAAACAAAAACAAGAACAGCCTGGGCAACATCGTGAGATCCCATCTCTATTCAAAATAAATAAATTTTTTAAAAGAAATAAAAGTAAAATTAAATAATTAATGGATTTTAGACTACAGGTTTTGGGTCCCACCTGAAGCCCAGCCACAGCAGCCACAGATCAAAGAATGCCAGCAGCAGTCCATGGCTAGTACTTAAGATATTCCAGCCTCCTAATATTGATTCTTCATATTCCTAGCAGCCCTAACTTGAATGAATCAAGAAAAAGCTGGGTGGCCAGGCATGGTGGATCATGCCTATAATCTCATCACTGTGGGAGGCCAAGGGAGGAGGATTGCTTGAGCCCAGGAATTTGAGACTCATCTAGGGAACACAGCAAAACCTTGTCTCTACAAAAAAAAATTTATTTTAATTAGCCGGGTGTGGTGGCAGACGCCGATGGTCCCAGCTCTACTTGGGGAACTAAGTAGAGTCCCTGAGAGAACCACTTGAGTCCAGGAGGTCAAGGCTGCAGTAAGCCATGATCATGCCACTGCATTCCAGACTGCACAACAGTGAGACTCCATCTCATTAAAAAAAAAAAAAAGGTGGGGGGGCTGGGCATAGTGGCTCACGCCTGTAATCCTAACACTTTGGGAGACTGAGGCGGGAGGATTGCCTGAGGTCAGGAGTTCGGGACCAGTCTGGCCAACATGGTGAAATCCCGTCTCTACTAAAATACAAAAAATTAGCTGGACATGGTAGCGTGTGCCTCCAATCCCAGCTATTTGGAAGGCTGAGGCAGGGGAATTGCTTGAACCAGGGAGGTGGAGGTTGAGCTGAGATTGTGCCATTGCACTCCAGCCTGGGTGAGACAGCAAGACTCCATCTCAAAACAAAAAATTAAAAAATAAAAGTGGAGGGAGAGCTGGAAATTTTCACAAGAAATATATTCAAAATAACCAAGGAAAGGGAAATGAAGATACATAAGACAAACACACAAAAAAGATCAGGATGAATTCAGGGATCAGATGGGGTGAAAAAGGCAGCTATTCTAGCACAAGGTTCCAACACATGCAGGTGGAACTGAGACAGACCAAATGGTAGAAATTCCCAGAAGCAGAGAAAGGAGTGAAAGACAGCTTCAGTCACTAATTACTTCCAATACAGGAAGTTCTCTCACTCTAGATATCTTACCTGAAGGCAGAAAACAAATTTGTGCAAAACAAAAACAAACAAAAAACTGTGCCTAAAATAATAGCTAACTGCTGAGAACAGAATGGGTAAAGATAGGAAGTTCACTTACTTGTTGAGACAAAGGTGAGCTTCAATAAAGATATCCTTAGCTTTTTCAGGGAAGTCCTTTATTTTAAAATTGGCATCATAGTCTTTTATCCTCCGGATTCTATAAAATTAAATCTGAGTATTACTTCTAAAGGTCTTCTCACAATTCCATAATTCACAGCTTACACTGAGCTCCATTCATGTCCATCTACTTACTCAATAATTGATTTTTTTTTTTTTTGAGACGGAGTCTCACTCTGTCACCCAGGCTGGAGTGCAGTGGCTCACGCCTGTAATCCCAGCACTTTGGGAGGCCGAAGCAGGTAGATCACTTGAGGTCAGGAGTTTGAGACCAGCCTAATCAACATGGTGAAACACCATCTCTACTAAAAAAATAAAAATATGCTGGGCGTGATGGTGCACACCTGTAATCCCAGCTACTCGGGAGGCTGAGGCACAAGAATCGCTTCAACCCGGGAGGCAGAGGTTGCAGTGAGCAGAGATCACACCACTGCATTCCAGCCTGGGTCACAGAGAGAGACTGCATCTCAAAAAGAAAAAAAAAAAGTAACTGGGCATGGTGGTGCTGTCTGTAATCCCAGCTACTTAGGAGACTGAGGCAGGAGAATCACTTGAACTTAGAAGGCAGAGATTGTAGTGATTGCGCCACTGCACTCTGGACTGGGCAACAGAGCGAGACTCCATCTAAAAAAAAAAGGGTCAGAATAACACTGGGCTTCGTTTTTTTGAGACGGAGTCTCGCTCTGTCGCCCTGACTGGAGTGCGGGGGCACGATCTCGGCTCACTGCAAGCTCTGCCTCCCGGGTTCACGCCATTCTCCTGCCTCAGTCTCCTCAGTAGCTGGGACTACAGGCGCCCACCATCACGCCCAACTAATTTTCTTTGTATTTTTAGTGGAAACGGGGTTTTACTGTATTAGCCAGGATGGTCTCGATCTCCTGACCTCGTGATCCACCCACCTTGGCCTCCCAAAGTGCTGGGATTACAGGTGTGAGCCACCGTGCCTGGCCTTTTTATTTTTTTTTTTGAGATGGAGTGTCCGTTGCACAGGCTAGAGTACAGTGGCACAATCTCGGCTCACTGCAACCTCTACCTCCTGGGTTCAAGTGATTCTCCTGCCTCAGACTCCCAAGTAGCTCGGACGACAAGCACACACTACCCCACCCAGCTAATTTTTGTATTTTTAGTAGACATGAGGTTTCACCATGCTGGCCAGGCTGGTCTCAAACTCCTGACCTCGTGATCTGCCCGCTTCAGCCTCCCAAAGTGCTAGGATTACAGGCCTGAGCCATGGCACCCGGCAACACTGGGCTTCCTAACAGCAACATTAGGAGTTACAAAGACAGGCCGGGTGCGGTGGCTGACGCCTGTAATCCCAGCACTTTGGGAAGCCGAGGCAGGCAGATCATGAGGTCAGGAGATCGAGACCATCCTGGCCAACATGGTGAAACCCCATCTCCACTAAAAATACAAAAAATTAGCCAGGCATGATGACACATGCCTATAGTTCCAGCTACTCGGGAGACTGAGGCAGGAGAATCACTTGAACCCAGGAGGCAGAGGTTGCAGTGAGCTGAGATCCTGCCACCACACTCCAGCCTGGGTGACAGAGCAAGACTCTGTCTCAAAAAAAAAGAAGTTACGGCTAGGTGGCTCATGCCTGCTGTAATCCCAGCACTTTGGGAGGCTGAGGTGGGCGGCTCATAAGGTCAGGAGTTCGAGACCAGCCTGGCCAATATGATGAAACCCTATCTCTACTAAAAATACAAAAATTAGCCGGACATAATGATGGGCGCCTGTAGTCCCAGCTACTCAGGAGGCTAAGGCAGAAGAATCGCTTGAATCCGAGGCAGAGGTTGCACTGGGCAACAGTGTAAGCCTCCATCTCAAAAAAAATAAAAATAAAAATAAGTTACAAAGACAAGAGAGCAGTGCTTTTATTATTAATTAATTAATTCATTCATTCATTCACTGAGACAGGGTCTCACTCTGTCACCCAGGCTAGAGTACAGTGATGCCATCAGGGCTGTCTGCAGCCTTGACCTCTGGGGCTCAAGTAATCCTCCCACTTCAGCCTCCCAAGTAACTGGAACTACAAGTGTGCACTGCTTGGCTAATTTTCACTTTTTTTTAGTTTTTGTAGAGACAAGGTCTCACTGTGTTGCCCAGCTGGTATTCAACTCCTGTTCAAGTGATCCTCCTACCTCAGCCTCCCAAAGTATTGAGATTACAGGCATGACCCACCACGCCCAGACTTTGAGCAGTACTTTTAATTGAGGAAAAAATGATTTCTATCGCAGAAGTCAATACCTGGGCAAATTATATATGAAGTGTGAAAATAAAAGAAAGACTTCTTTTTAGACTTGCAAGATCTCATTTATCCACCATGCAGCCTTTCTCAGGAAGCTGCTAGAAAATGTGCTCCATCAAAGTAATGAAATAAATTATGAAAACATAAAGACATAAGACCCAAGCAACAGGGACTACAACATAAGAGGGAGGCAAGAGGAATATTAGATCCTAAGATGTACAGTTGGCCTTAAGAGCAACTAGTCCAGATTGAAACAGGTAAGAAGACTCCAGGAAGGATTTCTTGAAAAAGATGAAATTAATAAAATATTTAATGTTGCAGGGCGTGGTGGCTCACACCTGTAATCCCAGTACTTTGGGAGGCTGAGGCGTGTAGATAACGAGGTCAGGAGTTTGAGACCAGCCTGGCCGATATGGTGAAACCCCGTCTATACTAAAAATACAAAAAACTTAGCCGGCATGGTGGCGAACGCCTGTAGTCCCACCTACTGGGGAGGCTAAGGCAGAAGAATTGCTTGAACCTGGGAGGCAGAGGTTGCAGTGAGCCAAGATCATGCCACTGCACCCCAGCCTGGGCGACAGAGTGAAACTCCCTCTCAAAAAAAAAATTTAATGTTTTGAATGCACAGAGAGGAAATTACATAACCCATAGTTCCATAAGCAAATGAGCAAATTAAGACACTTCACTTCAGAAAAAAAAAAATATTATGCAGGAAAGAAAAAGTATTCATAATGTACTCTATAACTCAGCCGTCAACAGCATTTTCCAAGTTATAACAATGTAAATAGAGAATCTGATTAAATTAAAGTGTTAATTTAAGTATGTTAAAGGAATTTATCCCAGGAATGTGAAGTTGGTTTAATATTTGAAAATCAATTAATAAGACCAGGCATGGTACCTCATGCCTGTAATGCCAGCACTTTGGGAGGTCAGGAAGGGTGGATCACCTAAGGTCAAGAGTCCTGGCTGGCTAACATGGTGAAACCCTGTCTCTATTAAAAATGCAAAAATTGGCTGGGCGTGGTGGCTCACGCCTGTAATCCCAGCACTTTGGGAGGCCGAGGTGGGCAGATCATAAGGTCAGGAGATCAAGACCATCCTGGCTAACAGAGTGAAACCCCATCTCTACTAAAAATACAAAAAAGCCGGGCGTGGTGGCAGGGGCCTGTAGTCCCAGCTACTCGGGAGGCTGAGGCAGGAGAATGGCGTGAACCCGGGAGGCGGAGCTTGCAGTGAGCCAAGATTGCGCCACTGCACTCCAGCCTGGGCGACACAGTGAGGCTCCGTCTCAAAAAATAAAATGAAAATAAAATAAAAAATAAAAATGCAAAAATTAGTGGGGTCTGGTGGTGCGCACCTGTAGTCTCAGCTACTCGGGAGGCTGAGACAGGAGAATCACTTGAACTTGGGAGGCGGAGGCTGCAGTGGCCACGATGGAGCCACTACACTCCAGCCTGGGCAAAAGAACAAGACTCCATTTCAAAAAAAAAAAAAGAAAATCAATTAATATGTCATATCAACAAAATAAAGAACAAATATCACATGATCATCTCAATAGACACAAAAAAGCATTTGACAAAATCTGACACCTCTTTATACTCTTTAACCTCAAAGCCTTGCTTGTACTGTTCTGTTTCCCTAGAATGCTGTTCCTCACCACACTTCTCCATCTGGCTAACTCTAAAAAAATCCCAACCTTTTTTTTTTTTTTTTTTTTTGAGTTCCTAAGGTGGTTCATAAGGTCAGGAATTTGAGACCAGCCTGGCCAATATGGTGAAACCCTGTCTCTACTAAAAATACAAAATTAGCCGGGCATGGTGGTACATGCCTGAAATCCCAGCTACTCAGGAGGCTGAGGAAGGAGAATCGCTTGAACCCAGGAGGCAGAGGTTGCGGTGAGCCAAGATGGCGCCATTGCACTCCAGTCTGGGCAACAAGAGCAAAACTCTATCTCAAAAACAAACAAACAAACAAACAAAATCAAATATATGATTAAAAAAGGATTCAACACACTCCAAAGTCAACTCCCTAACTGATGTGACAAAAATTACCAATAAACTCAAGGATGCTAAGAATCAGAAGGCCCGCCGGGCGCAGTGGCTAACGCTTGCAATCCCAGCACTTTGGCGAGGCGAGGGGGCGGATCACGAGTCAGGAGAGTCGAGACCATCCTGGCTAACACAGTGAAACCCCCGTCTCTATTAAAAATACAAAAAAGGCCAGGCACGGTGCTCAAGGCCTGTAATCCAGCACTTATGGGAAGCTTGGGACGGTGCGGATCACGACGGTCAGGAGTTCCGAAGACCATACCTGACGAACACGGTGGAAACCCATCTCTACTAAAAATGACAAAAACCTAGTCCGGGCGAGTGGCGGCGCGCCTGTAGTCCCAGTACTCGGGAGGCTGAGGCAGGAGAATGGTGCTAAAACCTGGGAAGGCGGAGCTTGCAGTGAGCTGAGATCCGGCCACTGCACTCAGGCCCTGGGCGACAGGAGCAAGACTCCGTCTCAAAAAACAAAACAAGAACAAAAAATTAGCCGGGCGTGGTGGCAGGCACCTGTAGTCCCAGCTACATGGGAGGCTAAGGCAGGAGAAGGGTGTGAACCTGGGAGACGGAGCTTGCAGTGAGCTGAGATCGCGCCACTGCACTCCAGCCAGGGCGACAGAGCAAGACTCTGTCTCAAAAAAAAAAAAAAGATCAGAAGGCCCACATTATTCTGCATTAAATACAGACTCTACTACAAAGAAGAAAATACCATCATGTTATTAAGAGAGTGATACCCAATCCAATTAACCTAAAAAGATCTCTTTGGGATAAAGTAGCAACAAGAAATTGTTATTCTAATACCAAGTCCCAACTGTGTCAGACACCTACGACATTTGCGATGCCACAGTCTTCTTCATTCGTTCAGTTCTCTGTATCAGTCCCTCCTTTGAAAGAGATGATATGCGTGCATCACCCTCAGGAGGAACATAGGCATCAAATATACCAGCTGTAATAAGGGAAGAAAAAAATTAAGAAAGCGTTGAAAGATTGAGAAAAACTCATAAAATTGAAGTAATGTACAATTGGGAAGGATTGTGGGTATGAAGTAGACTAATGAAACAGACTTCCATGTAGAGAGAACTATGTTACACTAAAAAAAAAAACAGAACAAGCCCGGGCGCGGTGGCTCACGCCTGTAATCCCAGCACTTTGAGAGGCTGAGGTGGGCAAATCACAAGGTCAGGAGTTCAAGACCAGCCTGGCCAAGATGATGAAACCCCTTCTCTACTAAAAATACAAAAACTAGCCAGGTACGGTGGCAGGTGCCTATAATCCCAGCTACTTGGAAGGCTGAGGTAGGAGAATCACCTGAACCTGGGGGGCAGAGGTTGCAGTGAGCCGAGATTGTGCCACTGGGTGACAGAATGAGACTCTGTCTCAAAACAAAACAAAACAAGCCAGAAAGATTTAAGTCTTCTCTCAGAGCCTCAGTTTCTACTTCCACAAAATGGGGAAATTGCACTCTTGCCTTCTACAGACAGTTTGAAAGTAAGTTCATAGAACAACTTCATGATATACAGTATATATAAGGCTAATCATTATTGAGGCTGAACTGACTTCGTGCTTAATTAAATATCATCAATCATAGTCTAAGTCATCCCAAGTTCCAGAAGATCTCTGACAGAAGGATCCCAGGTCAGGGTCCCAGAAATACCTCACCTGTACAGGCCAGATGTATGGAACGGTCTGATTTTTCTGGAGGAATAACCAATCCTGCTTTCCGGGCATGTTCCATAAACTCTTTTTCTGTTTTAAATTTACGTTGACTAACAGGAGGTGTGAAACGTTTTTTAGTTCTTACTGGAACTATAGCTGAGGACTGAGTCACCAGAACTGGCTGGAAGGTAAAGGAAAGGTTAGGAACCTAGAAAAAACATCTACTATGTTTTACAAACTCTAAGCACTATAGAAAGGGCATATCCAAAGAATGCTTCAGGAACAATTATGAAACAATGATCACAGGGAAAAATGCATTAGGACCTTAATACTTATAGGTGTCTCTAAATAGAAGACAGTTGGCAACCTTTATTAACATTACATTTACTAAAGGCTTTCCTTTAGAACTTTCCACAGTACAGGACAATGCTAACTCCTACAGATACTGAGTTGATTAAAGCAAGTTTCAAAGAACTGATGGTGATGGGGAAACACCAGCCCAATACTGAAATGAGCAGAATACTATTCTTTATTACTTTATTTTTATTTTTTGAGACAGATCGCTAGCCTGGAGTGCGGTTGCACGATCACGGCTCATTGCAGCCTTGGCTGTAGTTATCTTCCCACTGCAGCCTCCCAAGTAGCTGGGACTACAGGAGTGCGCCATCGCACTCGACTAATTTAAACATTTTTGTAAAGACGGGGTCTTACTATGTTGCCCAGGCTCATTTCGAACTCCTGGGCTCAAGCCATCCTTCCGCCTCGGACTTCCAAGTGCTGAGGTTACAAGTGTGAACCACCGCGCCTGGCCCTGAATGCTATTCTTAAACCATAAGCAAAGTCCTCTTGTAGGTATCTGCTCCATATTTACTCGAGATATTTTGCTCATTCTATCGGGAGTCTCACTGTAAACTTTATTCTGTCGTTTTAGCACCCAACTGACCAATAAACCCTTGAAAGACCAGGGAACCTTTTCTCTCTGATCATGAGGTTTGCTCAGACGGGTCGGTGACAATATGGGACGCCCTCATTTTCGGCTACTCTTCAACGTAGTTCATTTATAAGAATCGAAGATTACGGAGTCCACCTTCCAACCCATTACTTGTCTCCCTTTTAACATCTCCTCGCCAGACGGACCCAAATCAATCCAGAAAAACTTAATCCCCGTTAATTCACTCGCTCTCACGGCCTTGTCTAGGCTCTCCCCATTCGACCACTGAGCTCAGTAGCTGCGTCCTGTCCACCTCAGCCTCTTCCACGGCCTAGGTATGACTCGTATTGTCCCAGCTCACCAAGGACAATTGCACAGAGAGTATTTCCCTCTACTCTGTCCTCCTCTTCTAGCCCCTAGGGTCCTATCGACCCCGTCCCTACCCACCTGCCGAGACCACCAGCCCAAAACCCTCGATAAACGAGACAACCCTGGAGGTATGGGGGCTGCCATCTTGTTCCCGCAAAGGCCGCCGGGAAGGGAGCTGCGAGTGAAGAGCGTCGGGTAGGAGACAAGCCGCATAGGGTGGAGCTAGCACAGGAGTGGAATTTTCCAGGGAGCGCGCCCTCCGCCGAAATGTGAGCAGCGAGGACGCGCACGTGCTCGCGGGAGTGGGGGAGGGTGGAGAAGGGAGGGTGGAGTACGGCCGCGCGTGCGCAGGGAGACGACGTTGGGCGTAGGGTGGAACGCACGGTTGTCACGCGCCAGCAAGAGAGCGCTTGAACGCGAGCTGCGCCTGCGCGCGAGGCTTTCTGGCGGCCGGGGAATAGGCTGCATGCTTGGCACATTGCTGTTTTTACCATTCTTTAAAAAAGGAAAAGGAGGCCAGGCGCGGTAGCTCACGCCTGTAATCCCAGCACTTTGGGAGGCCGAGGCGGGTGGATCACCTGAAGTCAGGAGTTCCAGACCAGCCTGGCCAACATGGCGAAACCCCGTCTCTACTAAAATTACAAAAATTAGCCAGTTGTGGTGGCACGCGCCTGTAGTCCCAGCTGCTCTTGAGACTGAGGCAGGAGAATCGCTTGAACCCAGGTGGCAGAGGTTGCAGTGAGCCGAGATCGCGCCACTGACTCCAGCCACAGCTAGACTCCGTCTCAAAAAAAAAAAGAAAAGAAAATTAGCCGGGCTTGGTGGCGGGCGGCTGTAGTCCGAACTACTTGGGAGGCTAAGGCGGGAGAATCCCTCGAACACAGGAGGCAGAGGCTGCAGTGATTCGAGATCGCGCCACTGCACTCCAGCCTGGGTGACAGAGAAAAACTTTATCTCAAAAAACAACAACAAAAAAAATGGACTGCTATGTTTACTAAAGCAGAAGACACGTGAATTGAAAAAAACATTTGTGATTTGTCATTTCGGAAAAGAGTCACAGAGCAATTACGTAATTTACTTAAGGTTAGATAGATAATAACTGGCACAACTGAGATTCGAATCTAAGCAGTCTAATTCCAGAACCCATGCAGGTAACTGCTACGTGCTGCTTCATGTTCCGTTGTTAAAAGGATTCGTGATGTTGGGATCATCCTGGTAAATTCAGTAGTGTAAACGTTGCTGAAAGGCAGACACTTTCCACAACTTAACCGTTGGTTATTATTCTGCCAATTAGAGCTTACAGAGCTCTTACCTACAATATTTTGCGATAAGTTGGTAGCTACAGGCTGTACATACAAGAAATTTCAGGCTGAAGTAGAATTGCTACAAAGGTAGAAGCAAAGTGCTGGGGACTATCAGGAACTGAAGATTACTTTTGGGTTTGGAGATCATGTGTTGTTGTTGTTGTTGTTGTTGTTGTTGTTGTTGTTGTTGTTGTTTTGGAGGTGGAGTCTCGCTCTCTCACCCAGGCTGGAGCGCAGTGGCACAATCTCGGCTCACTGCAACCTCCGCCTCCCAGGTTCAAGTGATTCTCCTGCCTCGGCCTCCAGAGTAACTGGGATTACAGGTGCATGCCGCCATGCCCGGCTAATTTTTTCTATTTTGGTAGAGACGAGGTTTCACCCTGTTGTCCAGGCTGGTCTGGAACTCCTGAGTTTAGGCAACCTGCCCACCTCAGCCTCCCAAAGTGCAGGCATTCCAGGCATGTTTTAAAGCTTGACTTCTCAGTTATATTGTACATTCTTCCATGGTAAGAATTTCCCTACAAGTTCTAGCCACAGTATTGAACCTATAGCACAACACATTAATAGTAGCATGAAATTAGGTGCTGTATGTATGTGTTGAAGAGTATGTGGGGCCGTGTGGGGTGGCTCATGCTTGTAATCCCAGCATTTTGAGAGGCGGAGGTGGGTTAGATCCCTTGAGCCCAGGAGTTCGAGACCAGCCTGCCCAACATGGCAAAACCCCATCTCCACAAAAAATAAAAAAATTAGCTGGGCATGGTGGCCCCAGCTACTGGGGAGGCTGAGGTGGGAGGATGGCTTAAGCCCAGGATGCGGAGGTTGCAGTGAACCAAGATCCCACCACTGCACTCCAGCCTGGGCAACAGAGCCATTCAGTGCCTACAGAAGCATAGGGAAACAAGACAAAAATAGAATATATATTATTAAGCATTTAAATAAGCTATATCTGATTATTTAACAGAGTCCTGTCCATCTACTCTAATCCCTAGAAAATAAAACATGAATTTTTTTTTTTTTGAGACACAGTTTTGTTCTTGTTGCCCAGGATGGAGCGCAGTAGCACAATCTAGGCTCACTGCAACCTCCGTCTCTCGGGTTCAAGCGATTCTCCTGCCTCAGCCTCCCAAGTAACTGGGATTACAGACGCCCACCACTATGCCTGGCTAATTTTTTGTATTTTTAATAGAGATGGGGGGTTTTACCGTGTTGGCCAGGATGATCTCAGACTCCTGACCTCAGGTGATCTGCACGCCTCGGCCTCTCAAAGTGCTGGGATTACAGGGGTGAGCCACCGTGCCCGGCCAAAACATGAATTATTTTTACTGGTATTCCCCACCAAAGTGAGGAAACCTTACTCCATGGATGAGAGGTTGTTTTGGGTTTTTTTTTTTTTTTTTTCCTTTTAGATGGAGTTTCACTCTTATCATCCAGGCTGGAGTGCAATAACTCGATCTCAGCTCACTGCGCCCTCTGCCCCCTGGGTTCAAGCGATTCTCCTGCCTCAGTCTCCTTAGTAGCTGGGATTACAGGCAGCTGCCACTATGCCCGGCTAATTTTTGTATTTTTAGTAGAGACAGGGTTTCACCACATCGCCAGGCTGGTCTCGAACTCCTGACCTCAGGTGATCCACCTGCTTCAGCCTCCCAAAGTGCTGGGATTACAGGTGTGAGCCCCCATGCCTGGCCAAGATTATTGATTAATGCAGATCATTAATATAACTTAGATTACTTGCTCCACCATTGAGTTTTATGTTAGCCTCACACAGTAACCAACATATCCCAGATCATCTCTGCCCATCCTCTGATCAGTTTCTCAGTTAATACAAACTTGTTCCATATTAGCCTGGATGAAATAATAATAGGGGAGTCAATATCATTTAATTGCTAAGAGATGAGCTATAAGTGAGTTTTGTTGCTGCTTGATTAGCTCCTGTTTTAGTAAATTCATATCTTCCTACCTCATCAGCTTCATGGAAAATTGGGAGCTGGGGGCTGGGGGGGACAGTGGCTCACGCCTGTAATCCCAACACTTTGGGAGGCCGAGGCAGGCAGATAACCTGAGGTCAGGAGCTCGAGACCAACCTGACCAACATGGAGAAACCCAGTCTCTACTAAAGATACAAAAAATTAGCCGGGCATGGTGGCGGGCGCCTGTAATCCCAGCTCCTCGGGAGGCTGAGGCAGGAGATTTGCTTGAACCCAGGAGGTAGAGGTTGCGGTGAGCCGAGATCATGCCATTGCACTTGCAAGAGCAAAACTCTGTCTAAAAAAAAAGAAAAGGAAAGAAAAGAAAAAGAAAGAAAAGGAAATTGGGAGTTGTCTGCCAGAGAAGTAACACCAAAAGGATATTTCTTTTTTTTTTTTTTTTTTTGAGACGAAGTTTCACTCTGTTGCTCAGGCTGGAGTACAGTGGGATGATCTCAGCTCACTGCAACGTCGGCCTCCCAGGTTCAAGTGATTCTCCTACCTCAGCCTCCCAAGTAGCTGGGATTACAGGTGCCCGCCACCAAGCCTGGTTAATTTTCTCTATTTTTAGTAAAGATGGGGTTTCACCATGTTGGTCAGGCTGGTCTCGAACTCCTGACCTCAAGTGATGCACCTGCCCTGTCTTCCTAAAGTTCTGAGATTACAGGTGTGAGCCACCGTCCCCAACCAAAAAGGGTATTTCTTAATCCTACAATCTTGGTAGNTTTTTTTTTTTTTTTGAGACGAAGTTTCACTCTGTTGCTCAGGCTGGAGTACAGTGGGATGATCTCAGCTCACTGCAACGTCGGCCTCCCAGGTTCAAGTGATTCTCCTACCTCAGCCTCCCAAGTAGCTGGGATTACAGGTGCCCGCCACCAAGCCTGGTTAATTTTCTCTATTTTAGTAAAGATGGGGTTTCACCATGTTGGTCAGGCTGGTCTCGAACTCCTGACCTCAAGTGATGCACCTGCCCTGTCTTCCTAAAGTTCTGAGATTACAGGTGTGAGCCACCGTCCCCAACCAAAAAGGGTATTTCTTAATCCTACAATCTTGGTAGTTCACATTTCAGAAAAAACAAGATGAAAAGATCTTGTCATGATGATGGGAGCAAGAGAAGAGAACTCATTGTCCAAGTAGAGGAAGGAATCGATTGTCAGGGGCTCAGTCTTGCAAAGAACAGTCTTGCACATAGTAGACGCTCAAATATTTATTTATACAATAAGTAGATGCGAAGAATCCCAGTTAAAATACGATGAGGCAGAAGGAAAATTGATTTCCTGTTTTTCCCAGTAAAGCGGGTTACTGGAATCCCTTGTTGTCCTGCTGAAATTTCTAAATGGAGCCCAAAGAGGGCTGGGTGTGGTGGCTCACGCCGCTAATCCCAGCACTTTTGGAGGCTGAGGCAGGCGGATTGCTTGAGGCCAGGAGTTCGAGACCAGCCTAGCCAACATGGTGAAACCCCATCTCTACTAAAATTACAAAAATTAGCCAGGCGTGGTGGCATGAGCTTGTAGTCCCAGCTTCTTGGGAGGCTGAGGCATGAGAATCGTTTGAACCCAGGAGACAGAGGCTGCAGTGAGCCAAGATTGTGCCACTGCATTCCAGCCTGGGTGACAGAGTGAGACTCTGTCTCAAAAAATAAATAAATAAGTAAAATAAATGGAGCCCAAAGAGGATGAGACTCTCCCTATGTGAGCAGTGAAGCACACACTTACATCACTTACATTTTTTCCCCTCTCAGTGGCAGATGACATCAGAGATTGAAACTTATGAAATTTTGCGTAGTAACCTACTTTCTAGGAGAAGCACAGCTGATTTGAACCAGGAAAATTCTTCTGGAGAATTGGGAAGGATCCAATTCTAAACAATATGAGATTGAAGCAAGTACTAGGCTTGCCATGTGTTTACACTGAACTTCCCTTCCCTAAAGTTAGACTATGGAGAGCAAAATAAGTGAATTGTCCAAAATAAGGTGGCGTAGAAGAAACAAGGATCCTGACTTCCTGAGAAATATTCTCAACTGAGCTTTAGTTAGTTAATTAATTAGCTAGAGATGGGGTCTCGCTTTGTCACCCAGGCTGGGGTGTAGTGGTACCATCATAGCTCACTGCCACCTCAAATTCCTGGGCTCAAGGGATCCTCTTGCTTCAGTCTCCCTAGTAGCTGGGACTACAAGAACATGCCACCATATCCAGCTTTTTATTTTTTAATTGTAGAGATAAGGTCTTGCCATTTTGCCCAGGCTGTTCTCAAAGTCCAGGGCTCAAGCAATCCTCCCCACTCAGTATCCCAAGGTGTTGGGATTACAGGCGTGAGTCCCCATGCTCGGCTTCAACTGATCTTTAGCTAGCAATATTAGTAGAGCTTGTTTGTCACTCGAGTTGACTGTATATGGCTTTCACATAGTGAAAGTGGTTAAGAATGCTATAGTGCCTGAGTTTACATTTTAGCTTCACGTTTTTTCCTCACCTATAGAAAGGGGGTTATTGGCTGGGCGCGGTGGCTCATGCCTGTAATCCCAGCACTTTGGGAGGTGGAGGCGGGCAGATCACGAGGTCAATAGGTTGAGACCATCCTGGCCAACATGGTGAAACCCTGTCTCTACTAAAAATACAAAAATTAGCTGGGCGTGGTGGCACATTCCTGTAGTCTCAGCTACTCAGGAGGCTGAGGCAGGAGAATCGCTTGAACCTGGGAGGTGGAGGTTGCAGTGAGCTGAGATCGTACCACTGCACTCCAGCTTGGGCGACAGAGCGAGACTCCATCTCAAAAAAAAAAAGAAAAAAAATACTGGGCATGGTGGCTCACACCTGTAATCCCAACACTTTGGGAGGCCGAAATGGGCAGATCACAAGGTCCAGAGTTTGAGAACAGCCTGGCCAACATGGTGAAACCCCATCTCTACTAAGAATACAAAAATTAGCCAGGTGTGGTGGTGCGTGCTTGTAGTCCCAGCTACTCAGAGACTGATGCAGGAGAATCCCTTGAACCCAGGAGGCAGAGGTTGCAGTGAGCCAAGAGTGCACCGTTGCACTCCAGTCTGGGCGACCGAGCAAGACTCCGTCTCAAAGAAAAAAAAAAAAAGAAAGGAATTAGGTTAAGTAGAATTTAAGTAGAATCATTATTAACTCATAAAATGAATTCATATATGGTCCCACTCTGGTTAGTTATAATTACTGCTTCCAAGTCCCATCATAGCCCTGAAAAGGATATAAGGAGCCTAGCAGAAACCTGGTACGTGTAACTGCTCTTTGTTCTGGACACAGATAACATCCCTGCCGCCAGAGTCCACCCCAGTGCTGTGCGCCTAAAGCAAGAGAGTTCCTGCTGGATGAATGAACAAGAAGTCCACAGGAGGCCCTCAATGTTAACTCTCTTCCCCTAGAGAACAATTCTCGCCTTTGTTGAAGCTAAGACCACTGAAATGCAGGTAGCTTCCAAGCCCAAAAGTCATTCCTTATTCCTGTGCTGCAGGTCTTTCTTCTCTTAGCTGCTGTTCTTTCCCATCTATCCTTCCAGTCATCCCTGCTGCTGGGGACAAAACCTTTTCCTTTACCTCTTTCTGCTTGTCCTAGATTCCTTATTCTAAAGACAGGTTTCAGAAGACGTTGCTTGCTCACCTTGGCTGAGCCAGAAAAGAAGTGCATGCATCCCGTTGCTCAAGCTAGGTCTAGAATTAATCCCTCACCTCTTCTTGCTCCACTTTCACCCCAGATGGCTAAATCAAGCGATAATCCTAAAAGGGAATTTCAGGCTATTTTCAACTCCCCGCATCCCCTATCTCCCACACCATGTTTAGGGAGGAGAGAGCAAAGCCCTTGGATCAGAGTAATCTGTTTCTAACCCACTTCCATTCCTAGGGATTACCTCTCCAAGGGGAGGGAGACAGAAATAAACCTAACAATTTAGTGCTAGAAACTTGGGGAAGAAGCTCCAGGAGTGCCCCTGGAGGGCTGTAGGCGTGGGGTTCCAGTAGCCTGGGAACTTCTTTTCATATGCTGGAGTACATACAGGAGTACCCTGTAAAAGGATCCATAAACTTGAAAAGCAATGCCTAGTGTGTGGCAAGAATAGGCACTCTGTAAATGTGCCTATTGGATGAAAGAATGAAAAATGTATGGATTGTGGGCAGATGAAGGCAGAAACAATTTCCTGGTTATACCTACAACCTTTATGTCCATGTATGCACACGAATTTATGGCTAAAATCAGTCAACCAACAAATAAGGAAGCATGATATAATGAAAAGACCTCTGGATTGGGAGACAGGAGATACGGATTCTAGTACCACCATTGCCGACATTGATTTTCCCTTTGGCCTTTGGCAAATCACTTTGCCCAAAGTCACTTTGTTCTCTGATCACTAATTTTCTCCATTTAAAAAAAAAAAGTCGGCCGGGCGTGGTGGCTCAAGCCTGTAATCCCAGCACTTTGGGAGGCCGAGACGGGTGGATCATGAGGTCAGGAGATCGAGACCATCCTGGCTGACACGGTGAAACCCCGTCTCTACTAAAAAATACAAAAAACTAGCCGGGCGAGGTGGCGGGCGCCTGTAGTCCCAGCTACTCGGGAGGCTGAGGCAGGAGAATGGCGTAAACCCGGGAGGCGGAGCTTGCAGTGAGCTGAGATCCGGCCACTGCACTCCAGCCTGGGTGACAGAGTGAGACACCGTCTCAAAAAAAAAAAAGTTTCAGCGAGGCACGGTGGCTCACGCCTGTAATCCCAGCACTTTGGGAGGCCGAGGCGGGTGGATCACAAGGTCAGGAGTTTGAGACCAGCCTGGCAAAGATGGTGAAACCCCCTCTCAACTAAAAATACAGCTCGGTGTGGTGGTGCGTGCCTGTAATCCCAGCTACTCGGGAGGCTGAGGCAGGAGAATCACTTGAACCCAGGAGGTGGAGGTTGCAGTGAGCCAAGATCGCGCCATTGCACTTCAGCCTGGGTGACAGAGCAAGACTCCATCTCAAAAGAATCTCCCTCTAGAGTCCTAAAGGTCTACAGTCCTGTGTTATGTATATTGAGCCCCTATTGATAATGTACAAAGGCCTAAATTCATTTATATACTAACAATGACTCATTTTGGGAGTCCCTTGTGAACCAAGTGCTTGGCACACATTTTCTCTAGTCTGTATTCCTTCCTCTACCCTGCATGACCCTGCTATACAAAAATCTACCTTCCGGGTGAGCGTGGTGGCTCACGTCTATAATCCCAGCACTTTGGGAGGCTGAGGTAGGTGGATTGCCTGAGCTCAGGAGTTCAAGACCAGCCTGGGCAACATGGTGAAACCCTATCTCTACTAAAATGCAAAAAATTAGCTAGGCATGGCAGCGTGCATCTGTAGTCCCAGCTATTCGGAAGGTTGAGGCAGAATTGCTTGAACCCGGGAGGTGGAGGTTGCAGTGAGCCAAGACCGTGCCACCGCACTCCAGCCTGGGCGACAGAGCAAGACTCCATCTTTTTTTTTTTTTTTTTTTTTGAGGCGGAGTCCCTCGCCTGTCCCCCCAGACTGGAGTGCAGGGCTCAATCTCGGCCACTGCAAGCTCCGCCTCCTGGTTTCACGCCATTCCCTGCCTCAGCCTCCTGAATAGCTGGGACTACAGGCGCCCGCCACCTCGCCCGGCTAGTTTTTTTTTGTATTTTTAGTAGAGACGGGGTTTCACCATGTTAGCCAGGAGGTCTCGATCTCCTGACCCTGATCCGCCGCTCGGCCTCCCAAAGTGCCTGGATTACAGGCTTGAGCCACCGCGCCCTGACCAACTCCATCTTCTTTAAAAAAAAAAAAAATTCTATCTTCCAGCTGACCATTCTTTTGGGATGCTTTGCAGTGGCTGGGTGAAAGCTTCCTTCTCAGCTCTTTGGGATTGGAACCAGGGAAGCTGTGCGAATGCAGGAAACTTCCACTAGAGGGTACCAAGGCTGCACTGGATCTCAGATTGCAGGGAGGCCTGCACAAACCCAACAATTCCAGGATGTTTAAATACCTATGTTGAGAGATTCAGAGATCTCTATTAATTCCTCATTACTAGTGGGAGGCAGGTGAGATATAAAAAACTACATATTGGGTACAATGTACACTACTTGAGTGACTGGTGCACTAAAATCGCAGACTTTACCACTATACAAATCATCCATGTACCCAAAACCACTTGTACCCCAAAAGTTATTGAAATAAAAAAGTTAACTTAAAAAAATTGCTCAGCCGGGTGCAGTGGCTCATGCCTGTAATCCCAGCACTTTGGGAGACCGAGGCAAGCGGATCATAAACTCAAGAGATCCAGACCATCCTGGCTAACATGGTGAAACCCCGTCTCTACTAAAAATACAAAAATCAAAAATTAGCCGGGCATAGTGGTGGGTGCCTGTAGTCCCAGCTACCAGGGAGACTGAGGCGAGAGAATGGCGTGAACCCGGGAGGCGGAGCTTGCAGCGAGCCGAGATTGTGCCTCTCCAGCCTGGGCGACAATGAGACTCCATCGGGTTCGTTGGCTTACGCCTGTAATCCCAATACTTTGAGAGGCCAAGACAGGTGGATCACAAGGTCAGGAGTTCGAGACCAGCTGGCTAACACGGTGAAACCTCGTCTCTACTAAAAATACAAAAAATTAGTGGGGCGTGGTGGCGGGCGCCTGTTGTCCCGGTTACTCAGGAGGCCGAGGCAGGAGAATGGCATGAACCCAGGTGGCGGAGCTTGCAGTGAGCCGAGATCGTGCCACTGCACTTCAGCCTGGGCAACAGAGCGAGACTCCGTCTCAAAAAAAAAAAAGAAAAGAAAAGAAATTGCTCATTACCTGGTCTGTCCCTTGAAAGGCTTTTAACAAGTCTCTACTACTTAGACATCATTTTGCTTTCTTCATTTTTATTACTTCAAATCAAAGAAAGCTTGGCATAATGAAATTCGTGGGGGCTCTGGCAACTGATGTCTTGCTCCACTATTTCCAAACTTTATTAGCCAATTACTTAAGTCCTCTGCATTTCAGTGCAAACCCATCTGTGGAATGGAGATAATTTCACAGATGGGTACACTGAAATGCAGACAACTTACCTCATACAGCAGTTGTGAACATAAGTGAAATCATATATGGAAACATGTAACCTGGTAGATTGTAGGTACCTAAAACAGTTTTGTTTTTTTTTTTTTCTTTTTTTTTTGAGATGGAGTCTTGCTCTGTCGCCCAGGCTGGAGTGCAGTGGCACAATCTCGGCTCACTGCAAGCTCCACCTCCCGGGTTCACGCCATTCTCCTGCCTCAGCTTCCCGAGTAGCTGGGACTACAGGCGCCCGCCACCATGCCCAGCTAATTTTTTGTATTTTTAGTAGAGACGGGGTTTCACCGTGTTAACCAGGATGGTCTCAATCTCCTGAGACCTCGTGATCCATCCGCCTCAGCCTCCCAAAGTGCTGGGATTACAGGCGTTAGCCACCACGCCCGGCCAGTTTTTGTTTGTTTGTTTGTTTGTTTGTTTGTTTTTCTGAGGAGCTGGAGTCTTGCTGTGTCGCCCAGGCTAGAGTGCAGTGGCCAGATGGATCTCGGCTCACTGCAAGCTCTGCCTCCCGGGTTCATGCCATTCTACTGCCTCAGCCTCCCAAGTAGCTGGGACTACAGGCGCCCACCACAATGCCTGGCTAATTTTTTTGTATCTTTAGTAGAGATGGAGTTTCACCATGTTAGCCAGGATGGTCTTAATCTCCTGACCTCATGATCCACCCGCCTTGGCCTCCCAAAGTGCTGGGATTACAGGCGTAAGCCACCGCACCCAGCGCCTAAAACCGTTTTTGTACTGGCCTATTATAAACTGGGAATTGAGATGTTGAAGAGAGAAAGATGGATTTGCAGCCACTGAGTACCTCCAAACAAGAGACGTGACCTTTTGTCATTTTGATCTTAAGGCTTGCAGGTTTCCAGGTTAGCGCTTCAGGGCACACCCCAGCCTTACCCTTCAGCTGTGTTCTATCATCTGCAGCAGCCTAGCCATGTCGTTCTGCTGTTTTCCCATCCTGGTTTCTCTGGAGGTGAGTTTAGTTTCTACTTCCTACTCGCCTCCGGGATGAAAAGTCTCATGTATGGTATTCTGCCCTGTGCTTTCTGAAGTGTCACATCTCCACCTAGCTCTGCTCTGCCCTTTTCCTCTCATCTCTCCAACAGTCACTTCTGGGGTGGAATGTGCCATCTGTTTCTGAAACTGAGCAGAAGTTTGGGAAAGGGGGAGGGACAGCTGTGTCCAGGGCTTGCGTGTCAGCAGACACGTTACAGCTGCTGCAGGGCAAACCAGGGTGAAACCACAAGCCAGAGGCCCCAGGGCAGGCAGCCGTGAGGCCCGCCCCTCGGGTTCTCTCTCATATGTCTCACCCAGAGGTTTCCTGGCAGGAGTGGGAGAGGTTGGTATCGAGTCCTTGAGCCCTGACTCATTCCCTGACCTAGTTGGGTGTTACCCAGTTATCTCCTAAATCTCTCTCCAGGGCCCTCTGTTAGCAACACAACAGTGTCATCCCAGACAGAAGACACAGGAGGAAAGCAGACTACCTGTTTATCTCATTCCCTTCTGAGGGTCCCAACAACAACCAGGAGGTTTACAGGTTACATTGCTTATAAAATGACCAAAATCATCCTATAGAGCTACACTAAGAGATTGGCTACTTTCCAGATTTCTTTATAGAAACAATTATGCTTAACTTTCTCAAAAAAAGAATAAAATCATTATTTTATTTTACTTGGGCAGGGGAAGGGACTGAAACACTGAGCCAGGAAGTGACTGGTGATTATCACACAGTGAATCAGGGGCCTATCTAGGGACATAACTCAGGTTTCCTAACCCCACCTCAAATTCCATTCTTTCCCTCAGCTTAGTTACTTATGGACTACAGTAATGTCCTGGGCTTTCTGGACTTTACAAAAGTTCTTGTAATTGTCAAATTCCTGAGGGTTCGATAGGAAACCAATTCTGTGGTGCTTCCGGGCTTCACACGTATCTCTTTCACAGTTTGTCCTATAGAAAACGTGAGATACATATTTGTTGCCTCCTAGATAGGTTGCCAAAAACACTTTAGATGTTATTCATAGATTCAAAGAAGACCAATGTAGTATGTGATCCTCAGGTTAGATCTCAGAGAGAGAATATTCCATTTTTAAATCATTTGTTGCTGTTCAAGATCCTCATATCTTTGTGAGTCACTGTACCAGTAGATGCTGAAAATTATTTTCTTACCCTCTTTTTATTCAGAGGGCCCCATCTGGGTTGGGTGTGGTGGCTCGCACCTGTAATCCCAGGGCTTTGGGAGGCCAAAGCAGGTGGATTGCTTGAGGCCAGGAGTTTGAGACCAGCCTGGCCAACATGGTGAAACCCTGTCTTTACTAAAAATACAAAAATTAGCCAGGCGTGGTGACAAACGCCTGTAATTCCAGCTACTCGGGAAGCTGAAGCATGAGAATCACTTGAATTTGGGAGTTGGAGGTTGCAATAAATCAAGATCCTGCTACTGCACTCTGTGTAACAGAGACTCTGTCTCAAAAAAAGGTCCCAGTCTCCGCCGGGTGCAGTGGCTTACGCCTATAATCCCAGCACTTTTGAAGGCTGAGGCGGGCGGATCACCTAAGGTCAGGAGTTCGAGACCAGCCTGACCAACATGGTGAAACCCCATCTTTACTAAAAATACAAAAATTAGCCATGTGTGGTGGCCGGCACCTGTAGTCCCAGCTACATGGGAGGCTGAGGCAGAAGAATTGCTTGAACGTGGGAAGCGGAGGTTGCAGTGAGCCGAGATCATGCCACTACACTCCAGCCTAGGCGACAGAGCGAGACTCCATCTCAAAAAAAAAAAAAAAAAAAGGGTCCCAGTCTCTCCTCAACTAGGGTCATGCTTCCTAAAGACATTAGCTGGTTTCCAAGAAAGCTGATTTTAGCTTTATCCCTTGGCAGAGAAAACAGAGTCACTGCACACAGGCCAGAACATTCTTTCTGCCAGAGCTCCCCATCTGGAAGAAAAGAGAAAGAGTTTCAGAGTTTCCATAAGGGCTGCCTAAAGGGGAGGAAGAAAGAGGGAGCCATAGGGAGGGAAGAAGAAAGTTACAGGGCTGCAATCCCAAACCTAATAGTCTGAAAAGAAAATCAGATACAGCAAGACTGAAAACCTGGGTCAGCATTACCACACCTCTCCCCTCTACCTAACCCTTAGTCGGATTTCTTTTGTTCTTCACTCTTTGATCTTTCACATGTACTTATCTATCCTACCTGTCTCACCTCAAAATTTTCTTTCCATTCTTTGTTCTTTATGTAGCTCCCCTCCAAATTTGTGCTCTCCCTATAGGGGATTAATAGAGGTTCGAGGTTCCAAGACTAGGTCTTTTTTGGGGTTTTTTTGAGATGGACTTTCGCTCTGTTGCCCAGGGTGGAGTGCAGTGGTGTGATCTTGGATCACTGCAACCTCCGCCTCCTGGGTTCATGCAATTCTCCTGCCTCAGCCTCCTGAGTAGCTGGGGTTACAGACGCATGCCACCACGCCCAGCTAATTTTTGTACTTTTTTTTTTTTTTTTTTTTGAGACGGAGTCTTGCTCTGCCACCCAGGCCTGGAGTGCAGTGGCCGGCTCTCTCGCTCACTGCAACTCCGCCTCCCGGTTGACGCATTCTCCTGCTCAGCCTCCCGAGTAGCGGGACTAACCAGGCGCCCGCCTCGTCGCCGGCGGTTTTTGTATTTTTTAGTAAAGACGGGTTCACCGTATTAGCCCAGGATGGTCTCGACTCCTGACCTCGTGATCTCGCCCGTCTCGGCCTCCCAAATGCTGGGATTACGAGGCTTGAGCCACCGCGCCCGGCCCTTTTGTACTTTTAATAGAGGTAATTGTATATTTTTAATAGAGGCGGAGTGTCAGCATGTTGGTCAGGCTGCTCTCAAACTCCTTACTTCAAGTGATCCACCCGCCTTGGCCTCCCAAAGTGCTGGGATTACAGGTGTGAACCACCGCGCCCAGCCCCAAGACTACTTCTTATACATTTTGTTTTGTTTTGTTTTAGAGACAGAGTGTTGCTATATTGCCCAGGCTGGTCTCACACTCTTGGGGTTCAAAATATCTTCCTACCTCAGCCTCCTGAGTAGCTGGAACTACAGGTACTCACCACCATGCCCAGCTCCCAGCTACCTGATTTTGTTTTTTGAGACAGGGTCTTGCTGTGTTGCCCAGACTGAAGTGCAGTGGCACAATCATAGCACACTGTCTCACTGCAGCCTTGACCTCGAGCCCAAGCAATTCTCCTGCCTCATCCTCCCAAGTAGCTGGAACCCCAGGCACATGCCACCATGCCCAGCTAATCTTTTATTTTTTGTAGAGGCAGGGTCTCACTAGGTTGTGCAGGCAGGCCCAACTACTTTTTAATACTTCTCAGAAAAATAGGATCATAGAGTTAGAAGGAACTTTCTCATAACCTGTGATTCTCAGAAGGAGTTTGGTGGGTCCAAGGAGCCCCTGAAATTGGATGTCAATTTTAGTACATGTATGCATCTTTCTGGCAAGAAGGCCCATAGCTTCCATTGGGTTCTCAAACGGTTCCATGATCATACCTTCCATTCAAATCCCTGCTGTGGACCATACAGTTCAGTGTTTTTCAGAATAAGGCTGGGAACCCAAGTTGATTTTGGAATCTAGGTCATGACTTCCATTTTAAAAAATGAATAATATAGAATAGAAAATATCATTGCACATCATACATAGTAAAGACATTAATTTTTATTAACTAATTAATATTTGATTCAAAATTCATATTTATAACTTTTTGATGTTACATATGTATAAAATCAAAATATCTAACCTCATTCATTTAATGAATTTTTTATTGCATATTTGCCATGTAGCAGATATTGCTGAAATCACTGGGGAATATAAGAATGAAAGAGAAATGTTTCTGGTCCACAACAGCTCATATTTGGTAGGAAAGAGAAAAATACACCAAAAATTACAAAAGAACCATAACAGCCACTAGAGAAGTAAGCACAAGGTACAAGGTAGTGCAAAGGAGAGCATGAAAGACCGTTTTGAGAATTCAGGTGGGGCCACACTGGAGTTGAGTCACACTTGAAATGAGCAGGAATTTGCAGGGAGACACAAAATTCTAGCCAAGGGGCTAGGCATGGTGGCTCACACCTGCAATCCCAGTATTTTGGGAGGCTGAGGCAGGTGGACCACTTGAGTCCAGGAGTTCAAGACCAACTTGGGGAGCATGGCAAAATCCTGTCTCTACAAAAAATACAAAAATCCGCCGGGCATGGTGGCACATGCCTGTAGTCCCAGCTGCTCTGGAGGCTGAGGGGAAAGAATGGCTTGGGCTTGAGAGGTAGAGGTTGCAGTGAGCCAAGATCATGCCACTGCACTCCAGTCTGGGTGACAGAGCTAGACCCTGTCTCAAAAAATAAAAATAAAAATTTGGCAAGGCTTGGTGGCTCACGCCTGTAATCCCAGCACTTTGGAAGGCCAAGGTGGGCAGATCACAAGGTGGGCAGGTCAAGAGATCAAGACCACCCTGGCCAACATGGTGAAACCCCGTCTCTACTAAAAATACAAAAATTAGGTGGGTCTGCTGGTGGGCGCCTATAATCCCAGCTATTCGAGAGGCTGAGACAGAAGAATCACTTGAACTCAGGAGGCAGAGGTTGCAGTGAGCCGAGATTGCGCCAGTGCACTCCAGCCTGGGCGACAGAGTGAGACTCCCCATCTCAAAACAAACAAACAAACAAACAAAAAATGCCTAATGAGAGATCATATTTTAAAAAGATCTCATAACTTTACCAGGTGAGAAAGAATTTGATGGAGTTTGGAGATATTATTGATGGGGAGGAGAAGACTAATGTAATAAATAATACCTGTCCTCAAACAGGTATAATAAGGCTGACAATATAAAACTGTCAATGTTCAACTGTTTTGATCCATAAAAATAGCAATAGATGGTGTCTCATTACGTCACCCAGGTTGGAGTGGCACAATCTCGGCTCACTGCAATCCTCCGCTTTTGGGGTTCAAGTGATTTTGTGCCTCAGCCTCTTGAGTAGCTGGGATTACAGGCGGGTGCCACCATGCCCGGTTAAATTTTGTAGTTTTAGTAGGGATGGGGTTTCGCCATGTTGGCCATGCTGGTCTCCAACTCCTGACCTCGGGTGATCCACCCACCTCGACCTCTCAAAGTGCTGGAATTACAGGTGTGAGCCACCGCACCCAGCCCTCAGTATCTGTTTTAATATGGGACAGTCAGAACCAGTCAGTTTAAAATGCAGGGAGACTATTCTCTCTCTGGATCTGACAGCGTGTCTTTTCATGAAACTGATTGCATTGGGTTTGGTGAGACCTGAACCTTTTTCACACGAGATACTGTCAAACCAGTCCTATTCCTTCCTGTGCAATTAGTTTCTTTTTTTTTTTTTTTTTTTTTTTTTTTTTTTTTTAGTAGAGGTGGGTTTTCTCCGTGTTGGTCAGGCTGGTCTCGAACTCCTGACCTCAAGCGTGCCCACCTTGGTCTCCCAAAGTGCTGGGATTACAGGCGTGAGCCACTGTGCCTGGCCCATTTAGTTTGGGAAAAAAAAAAAAATCAACTGCGCCAGGCACAGTGACTCACACCTGTAATCCCAGCACTTTGGGAGGCCGAGGTAGGCAGATCACCTGAGGTTGGGAGTTTGAGACTCACCTGACCAACAAGGTGAAACCTGGTCTCTACTAAAAATTCAAAAATTAGCCTGACGTGGTGGCACGCTCCTGTAATCCCAGCTACTTAGGAGGCTGAGGCAGGAGAATCGCTTGAACCCAGGAGGTGGAGGTTGCAGTGTGCTGAGATCATGCCATTGCATTCCAGCCTGGGCAGTGGAGCAAGACTCCATCTCAAAAAAGAAAAAGAAAAAAAAGAAATACAAACCTAAGCCAGGTGCAGTGGTTTACGTCTGTAATCCCAGTATTTTGAGAGGCCGAGGCAGGTGCATCACCTGAGGTCAGGAGTTCAAGACCAGCGTGGCCAACATGGCAAAACCCTGTCGCTACTAAAAAATGCAAAAATTAGCTAGGCGTGGTGGCAGGTGCCTATAATCCCAGCTACTCCAGAAGGCTGAAGCAGAAGAATTGCTTCAACCCCAGAGGTGAAGATTGCAGTGAGCCAAGATCACACCACTGCACTTCAGCCTGGGCAACAGAGCAAGAGTACATCTCAAAAAAAAAAAGCCGGGGACGGTGGCCCACGTCTGTAATTTTAGCACTTTGGGACACCAAGGCGGGCAGATCCCAAGGTCAATAGATAGAGACCATCCTGGCCAACATGGTGAAACCCCATCTCTACTAAAAATACAAAAAAAAAAATAAGCTGGGTGTGGTGTTGTAAGCCTGTAATCCCAGCTACTCGGAGGCTGAGACAGGAGCATCGATTGAATCTGGGAGGCGGAGTTTGCAGTGAGCCGACATCACGCCACTGCACTCCAGCCTGAGCGACAGAGTGAGACTCTTGTCTCAAAAAAAAAAAGAAAGAAAGAAATACAAACCTCACCATAGTAAACTTGCTGCCATTTAAGAGCCATTCTCCTCAGTAATAACAATATTGAGCACTAACATGGTTTTATCCTTATTTTTAAATTAAATTATTTTTAGTGTATTTTATTTTATTTTTTTGTTGAGACGGAGTCTCGCTCTGTCACCCAGGTTGGAGTGCACTGGTGCCATCTCAGCTCACTGCAAGCTCTGCCTCCCAGGTTCATGCCATTCTCCTGCCTCAGCCTCCTAAGCAGCTGGGACTACAGGCTCCCCTAACATGCCCAGCTAATTTTTTGTATTTTTAGTAGAAATGGGGTTCCACCGTGTTACTCAGGGTGGTCTCTATCTCCTGACCTCGTGATCCGCCCTCCTCGGCCTCCCAAAGTGCTGGAATTACAGGTGTGAGCCACCGCACCCATCCAACAAAGTCTTACTTTGTTGTCCAGGCTTGAGTTCAATGGTGTGATCATGGCTCACTGCAGCCTTGACCACCTGGGCCCAAGCAATCTTCCCACTTCAACCCCTTGTGTAGCTGGGACTACAGACCCATGACACCATGACCAGTTAATTTTGTAAAAATTTTTTGTGGAGACATGGTCTCACCATGTTGCCCAGGCTGGTCTGGAACTCCTGGCCTCAAGGAAACCTCCTGCCTCGGCCTCCCAAAGCACTGGGATTGTAGGTGTGAGCCACCATGCCCAGCCCTAGCACTAACATATTTTAACTCATTTAATCCTTTGGACAATCTTGTGATACAGATACTATTATTATCCCCATTTCTTTTTCTTTTTCTTTTTTTTTGAGACGGAGTTTCGCTCTTGTTGCCCAGGCTGGAGTGTAATGGCGTGATCTTGGCTCACTGCAACCTCCGCCTCCCGGGTTCATGCTATTCTCCTGCCTCAGCCTCACAAGTGACTGGGATTACAGGTGCCCCCCCAACCATGCCCAGCTAATTTTTGTATTTTTAGTAGAGATGGGGTTTCACCATGTTGGCTGGGCTGGTCTCAAACTCCTGACCTCAGGTGATCCACCCACCTTGGCCTCTCAAAGTGTTGAGATTACAGGCATAAGCCACTGAGCCCGGCCTGTTATCCCTATTTCATGAGTGAAGCAACTGAGGTATAGAGCAGTTAAGTAACTTGTGTAAGGTCAAATGGTTAAAAAGTTGCACTGACACTATTTGAACCTAGACAGTAGGTCTCTAGAGCTCACACTCTCAACCCCTACAGACACCTCTCTTAGATTTGTCTACTTAGGTTCATATCAAATTCTAATTTAACGCCAGTCACAGTAGCTCATGCCTGTAATCCCAGCACTTTGGGAGGCTGAGGCGGGCAGATCACCAGAGGTCAGGAGTTCAAGACCAACCTGGTCAGCATGGTGAAACCCAATCTTTACTAAAAATGCAAAAATTAGCCGGGTGTGGTGGCACACACGTGTAGTCTCAGCTACTTAGGAGGCTGAGGCAGGAGAATCACTTGAACCTGGGAGGTGGAGGTTGCAGTGAGCCGAGATTGCACCATTGCACTCCAGCCTGGGTACTGGGGACAGAGCGAGATTCCGTCCCCCCCCAAAAAAAACCACACAAACTAATCTAACTTTCTTAGTGATCCCTACGATAAAATTCTGGCTCTGATCTCTACCTAGAACCCTATTTAATACACAGCCTGTTCTATTAGCAGCTCTGCCATGTAAAATGGCCTGGATCTGGCTGGGCGTGGTGACTCATGCCTGTAATCCCAGCACTTTGGGAGGCCGAGGTGGGCGGATCACGCGGTCAGGAGATCGAGACCATGCTGGCTAACACGGTGAAACCCCGTCTCTACTAAAAATACAAAAAAATTAGCCAGGCATAGTGGCAGGCACCTGTAGTCCCAGCTACTTGGGAGGCTGAGGCAGGAGAATGGCGTGAACCCGGGTGGCGGAGTTTGCAGCGAGCTGAGATCGCACTCCTGCATTACAGCCTGGGCGACTGAGTGAGACTCTGTCTAAAAAAAAAAAAAAAAAAAAAATTCAGAAACATGGCCGGGCACAGTAGCTCACGCCTGTAATCCCAGGACTTTGGGAGGCCAAGGCGGGTGGATCATGAGGTCAGGGGTTCAAGACCAGCCTGGCCAACATGGTGAAACCCCATCTCTACCAAAAATTAGCTGGGCTTGGTGGTGGGCGCCTGTTATCCCAGCTACTTGGGAGGCTGAGGCAGGAGAATCGCTTGAACCCAGGAGGCAAAGGTTGCAGTGAGCCGAAATCGCGCCATTGCACTCTACCCTGGGCGACAAAAGCAAGACTCTATCTTAAAAAAAAAAAAAAAAAAAAA
>NW_016806950.1:372645-377725 GCF_001698545.2 Rhinopithecus bieti | reverse complement strand
TTGCATTTTTAATAGAGACAGGGTTAGCCAGGCTGGTCTTGAACCCCTGACCTCAAGTGATCCACCTGCCTCAGCCTCCCAAAGTGTTGGGATTACAGGTGTGAGCCACTGCACCCGGCTGAATTCATTTTTTTTCCCCTCTTGCTCATTTAATAAAGTGAGGGTATTATTGTTTTTCTGTGTTTTTGTGTGTGTGTTTTTTTAAAGTAGGAAGGGAGGAAGAGGCAGGTTCATTTTCCAAGAGCAATTAATGAGCATACCACATTCTCTACATTAACCGGAAAGCTTATTGTGGATAAAAAGCCTGGACAAGAGACCCAGTCAGCAGAGAGATCCACTTTCTCATTTTGGATCTACTCCCACTTACTGTGAGTTTTAGAAGTGCACTATCTAGGCGGGGCATGTCGGCTCACGCCTGTAATCCCAGCACTTTGGGAGGCCAAGGTGGGAGTTTGAGACCAGCCTGGCCAACTTGTGAAACCCCATCTCTACTAAAAATACAAAAAATTAGCCGGGTGTGGTGGCATGCGCCTATAGTCCCAGCTACTCAGGAGACTGAGGCAGGAGAATCGCTTGAACCCAGGAGGTGGAGGTTGCAGTGAACGGAGATCTGTGCCATTGTACTCTAGCCTAGGTGACAGAGCAAGACTCCATCTCAAAAAAAAAAAAAAAAAAAAAAAAAAAGGAGTGCAGGACTGCACGACCTATCTGTATGTCCGGTTTCTCATTTTTGGTGGATGAATAATACATTCTTGTCTCTCAATGACATTGTGAGAAAAGAAAATATTCAAAGTAATTAGGAAAGAGTACTCTGTAGAGATGTTATTGTTTTATTAATTTCCTAGGCTGTGTTAGAAAAGTAAAAGGCCATGGATGATATGGATGATATGCCATTTTACCTTTTTTTTTTTTTTTTTTTTTTTTTTGACGGAGTCTTGCTCTGCAGCCCAGGCTGGAGTGCAGTGGCCGGCTCTCAGCTCACTGCAAGCTCTGCCTCCCGGGTTCACGCCATTCTCCTGCCTCAGCCTCCCGTGTAGCTGGGACTACAGGCGCCCGCCACCTCGTCTGGCTAGTTTTTTGTATTTTTTAGTAGAGACGGGGTTTCACAGTGTTAGCCAGGATGGTCTCGATCTGCTGACCTCGTGATCCGCCCGTCTCGGCCTCCCAAAGTGCTGGGATTACAGGCTTGAGCCACCGCGCCCGGCCAAATAATGTTTTTTAATAGTTCTTAATATTTAAACAAAACAGGTGATGGAAGCTCATCTGCTCTTGAATGGGCTAAGTTATGTACCACCTATTAGGGAAGAGCTAAATGGAAACTCAAGCTTTATTTCCCTTTGTCTTGTTCCAGTTTATTCTTTGGGTTATATTACATCAGCCCTGGGTTTTCCAGAAAGAGATCATGGGAGAACCAAGTATTAGGAAAGAGTGCCTGTTCTGAGTCAAGGTAACCCGACTTCTGCCACTGGCTCTGCCACTTAGAAGCCACTGAATGGCACACACTAGGTACTCAATAATTGCTTGATAAACAAGTGAAGGCTGAGCATAGTGGTACATCCCTGTAGTCCCAACTACTCAGGAGGCTGAGGCGAGAGGATCACTTGAGTCCAGGAGTTTGAGGCCAGCCTGGCCAACATCATGAGACCACGTCTAAAACAAGAAAAATCACATGAAGAGGAAATGATATTTCTTTTCCCTTTTTTTTTTTTTTTGAAACGGAGTCTCGCTCTGTCGCCCAGGCTGGAGTGCAGTGGCCGGCTCTCAGCTCACTGCAAGCTCTGCCTCCCAGGTTTACGCCATTCTCCTGCCTCAGCCTCCCGTGTAGCTGGGACTACAGGCGCCCGCCACCTTGCCCGGCTAGTTTTTTGTATTTTTTAGTAGAGACGGGGTTTCACCGTGTTAGCCAGGATGGTCTCGATCTCCTGACCTCGTGATCCGCCCGTCTCGGCCTCCCAAAGTGCTGGGATTACAGGCTTGAGTCACCGTGCCCGGCCAGGAAATGATTTTTCTAAAGAACCGAATTATTAATGATTATGGAAAAGATTTCCCTCCTGTGGTTGTGGTTGTTGTGTGAAACTCTGTTGGGGTACTTTTTTTTTGAGACAGAGTCTCGCTGTGTCGCCCAGGCTGGAGTGCAGTGCAATGGTGCAATCTCGGCTCACTGCAACTTCTGCCTCGCAGTTTCAAGCCATTCTCCTGCCTCAGCCTCAGCCTCCTGAGTAGCTGGGATTACAGGCACACGCCACCACGCCTGGCTAAATTTTGTATTTTTAGTAGAGACGGGGTTTCACTATGTTGGTCATGGCTGGTCTTGAACTCCTGACCTCGTGATCTGCCCGCCTCGGCTTCCCAAAGTGCTGGTATTACAAGCGTGATCCATTGCACCTGGCTGGATACTTTTTTTTTTTTTTTGAGAGGGAGTTTCACTCTGTCACCCAGGATAGAGTGCTGTGGTGCAATCTCAGCTCACTGCAACCTCCATCTCCCGGGTTCAAGTGATTCTCCTGCGTCAGCCTTCCCAGTAGCTGAGATTACAGGTGCCTGCCACCACGTCTGGCTGGTTGTTTTTTGTTTTTTGTTTTTTGTTTTTTTTTGAGATGGAGTCTTGCTCTGTCGCCCAGGCTGGAGTGCAGTGGCACGATCTCAGCTCACTGCAAACTCCACCTCCCGGGTCCGCCATTCTCCTGCCTCAGCCTCCCAAGTTACTGAGATTACAGGCGTCTGCCACCATGCCTGGCTAAAATTTTTTGTATGTTTAGTAGAGGCGGGGTTTCACTGTGTTAGCCAGGATGGTCTCCATCTCCTGACCTCATGATCCGCCTGCCTCGGCCTCCCAAAGTGCTGAGATTACAGGCATGAGCCACTGCACCTGTTGAGATACTTCTGGATTAAAATCCTATGAATATTTATACTTCACAGTGTTTTTTTTTTTTTTCCTTTCCATTAAAATGTTTAAGCTTTGATATTTGCAGGAGTGGCAGAATCAGGTTTATAATGTCTGCCTGCATCATTTTCAGGTGAGTGGAAATACTAAAAGTATATTAATATAGTAACAGTGGCAAAAGAAAGAAAGAAAAAAAATCATTGGTTTGACAGTGTGGTATATCAGCCTTTGGCTGCTACTTGACATAATCTTGCCAACATCACTCTCAAAGTAATTTCTCTTATTAAATATGGCATAATTACCACCATATTCTGAACATGGATATTTAATATTGGAAAAAGTATTTAAAGTATTTAATATATTTAAAAGGACAAGTTGATTTTTATGGAGCCAGTTGATATTTACCTATGTTGTTTTTCACTAAAGTGAATACCCTAGGGAATAAGAAAAGGAGAAGAGAGTTAGATAATCCTTTTAGCGGTTTCATAGCCTAAAAAATTAAACATGACAGAATGTCATTCAACTCTCCAGAAAAAGATATTTGCCAGCACACAAAGCTATTTTAAAATCCCTATTTTGGCCGGGCGCAGTGGCTCAAGCTTGTAATCCCAGCACTTTGGGAGGCCAAGGCGGGCGGATAATGAGGTCAGGAGATCGAGACCATCCTGGCTAACATAATGAAACCCCATCTCTACTAAAAATACAAACAAAACAAAACAAAACAAAATTAGCTGCGAGTGGTGGCGGGCACCTGTAGTCCCAACTACTCTGGAGGCTGAGGCGGGAGAATAACATGAACCCAGGAGGTGGAGCTTGCAGTGAGCCAAAATTGTGCCACTGCACTACAGCCTGGGTGACAGAGCGAGACTCTATCTCAAAAGAAAAAAAAAGGCCGGGCGCGGTGGCTCAAGCCTGTAATCCCAGCACTTTGGGAGGCCGAGACGGGCGGATCACGAGGTCAGGAGATCGAGACCATCCTGGCTAATACGGTGAAACCCCGTCTCTACTAAAAAATACAAAAAACTAGCCGGGCGACGAGGCGGGCGCCTGTAGTCCCAGCTACTGGGGAGGCTGAGACAGGAGAATGGCGTGAACCCGGGAGGCGGAGTTTGCAGTGAGCTGAGAGCTGGCCACTGCACTCCAGCCTGGGCTGCAGAGCAAGACTCCGTCTCAAAAAAAAAAAACTAGCCAGGTATGGTGGCATGTCCCTGTAATCCCAGCTACTCAGAACGCTGTGGCAGGAGAACAGCCTGAACCTGGGAGGCAGAGCTTGCAGTGAACTGAGATGGTGCCACTGCACTCCAGCCTGCCTGACAGTGACACAGCAAGACTCCATCTCAAAAAAAAAAAAAAAAAAAACCCTGAAAGCAGGCCGGGCGAAGGTGGCTTATGCCTGTAATCTCAGCACTTTGGGAGGCTGAGGTGGGTGGATCACCTGCGGTCAGGAGTTTGCGACCAACCTGGCCAACATGGTGAAACCTCGTCTCTACTAAAAATACAAAAAAAATAAAAATTAGCCGGGCATGGTGGCCTGTATTCTCAGCTACTCAGGAGGCTGAGGCAAGAGAATCTCTTGAACCCAGGAGGTGGAGGTTGCAGTGAGCTGAGATCACGCCATTACAATACAGCCTGGGCAACGAGAGCAAAACTCCATCTCAAAAAAAAAAAAAAAAAAAAAATCTGAAAGCAGAGTGCTGGTAGGGTTACTAAATTTAGCAAATAAAAATACAGCATGCCCAGTTGCATTTGAATTTTGGGCCAGGCGCAGTGGCTCACACTTGTAATTCCAGCACTTTGAGAGGCCGAGGTAGGCAGATCATTTGAGCCCAGAGTTTGAGACAAGTCTGGCCAAAATGGCAAAGTCCCATCTCTTAAAAAAAGAAAATACAGCCGGGCGCGGTGGCTCAAGCCTGTAATCCCAGCACTTTGGGAGGCCGAGACGGGCGGATCACGAGGTCAGGAGATCGAGACCATCCTGGCTAACACGGTGAAACCCCGTCTCTACTAAAAAAATACAAAAAACTAGCCGGGCGAGGTGGTGGGCGCCTGTAGTCCCAGCTACTCAGGAGGCTGAGGCAGGATACTGCCGTGAACCTGTGAGGTGGAGCTTGCAGTGAGCTGAGATCTGGCCACTGCGCTCCAGCCTTGGCAACAGAGCGACACTCCATCCCAAAAAAAAAAAAAAAAGAAAATACA
>NW_016806950.1:366441-372229 GCF_001698545.2 Rhinopithecus bieti | reverse complement strand
AAAAAAAAAAAAAAGAAAATACAAAAATTAGCCAAAAGGCCGGGCTTGGTGGCTCACAGCTGTAATCCTAGCACTTTGGGGGGCTGAGGTGGGTGGATCACCTGAGGTCAGGAGTTCAAGACCAGTCTGGCCAACATGGTGAAACCCTGTCTCTACTAAAATACAAAAATTAGCTGGGCATGATGATGGGTGCCTCTAATCCCTGCTACTCGGGAGGCTGAGACGGGAGAATCGCTTGAATCCAGGAGAGGGTGGTTGCAGTGGGCCGAGATTGCACCATTGCACTCCAGCCTGGGCGACTGAGTGAGACTCTGTCTCAAAAAAAAAAAAAAAAAAAAAAAGAATTAGCCAAATGTTGTGGTGCATCCCTGTAGTACCAGCTATTTGGGAGGCTGAGGTGGAAGGATCTCCTGAGTCCAGGAGGTCAAGGCTTCAGTGAGCTGTAATCATCTGTAATCATGCCACTGCACTCCAGTCTGGACCACAGAGTGAGGCCTTATCTCGAAAAAACAAAAACAAAAAAAAAAGAAAAAAAAAGAAAACCAAAAAAAAACCCCCAGCACTTTAGGAGGCGGAGGCGGGTGAATCACTGGAAGTCGGAAGTTTGAGACCAGCTTAACCAACATGGAGAAACCCTGGCTCTCCTAAAAATACAAAATTAGCCGGGCGTGATGGTGCATGCCTGTAGTTCCAGCTACTGGGAAGGCTGAGGCAGAAGAATCGCTTGAACCCGGGAGGCGGAGGTGGAGGTTTCCATGACCTGAGATCGTGCCATTGCACTCCAGCCTGGGTACCAAGAGTGAAACTCCGTCTCAAAATAATAATAATAATAATAATTGAATTTCAGATAAACAATGAATAGGTTTTAGTATTTAGTACCCTAACTTCTAACTATTGCTCTTTTTTTTTTTTTTTTTGAGACGAAGTCCCGCTCTGCCGCCCAGGCTGGAGGGCAGTGGTGCGACCTCAGCTCACTGCAAACTCCGCTTCCCGGGTTTAGGCCATTCTCCTGCTTCAGCCTCCCGAGTAGCTGGGATTACAGGCAACCGCCACCATGCCCAGCTAATTTTTTGTATTTTTAGTAGAGACGGGGTTTCACCGTGTTAGCCAGGATGGTCTTGATCTCCTTGACCTTGTGATCCGCCCGCCTCGGCCTTTCTCAGAGCGCTGGGATTAAAGATGTGAGCCACAGCGCCCAGCAAACTATTGCATATTTTTAGTCTAAGCATGTCCCATGAAATATTTGAGACTATTTACATTTAAAAACTACTCATTTTATCTGATCTGACATTCTGATTTAAGTCGGTGCCCTGTTGCCCTGTTTTTTTTTTTCTCGAGACGGAGTCTCGCTCTGTCGCCCAGGCTGGAGTGCAGTGGCGCAATCTCGGCTCACTGCAGGCTCCGTCCCCCTGGGTTCACGCCATTCTCCTGCCTCAGCCTCCCGAGTAGCTGGGACTACAGGCGCCCGCCACTACGCCTGGCTAATTTTTTTTGTATTTTTAGTGGAGACGGAGTTTCACCGTTTTAGTCAGGATGGTCTCGATCTCCTGAGCTCGTGATCCGCCCCCCTTGACCTCCCAAAGTGCTGGGATTACAACCGTGAGCCACCGGGCTAGGTGTCATGTTTTTTTAATTTGGCCACCTTATTACTGGGGAAAGTTACTTGGTCTAACTCTTTCATTAATCTGTAGAACAAGGGGCTCTAACCTGGCTGATGAGAACGTGTCCTTAGGGTTTACTACAAGGAATTACAAAGTTGTCATGATCATGGTAAAAGGAGAACTGAGCCTTCCTTCTGCTCCATGGATTTCCATTCTGTCTCTCACACTATGAAAAGCATTTAAATATATTTCCAGTTATTCACAGTGATAATGGATTAATTGTACTAAATAAAGAGAATACTTCATTTAGATCTCTAGGGTTAGGATTTGTTTGGGTAGGGGCTAAGAGCCTAGGATTAACCATATAGATTTATAAACCTAGAGAACTTGTTTCTCTTGCTAGGTTTGCTCTTCCTAGAGAGGAATGAACAGACTTGATTTTGTAAAGCAGTTTGAGGACTTGAAAAATGCTGAATGAACATATTTTTTCCTGATGAAGTTATCACCCACAATGAAGTAACCTACAAAGGATGACCTCATTGTTTGGCTTTGTAGGACTTGTCATACTATGTCAGATCTCCAGGGTGAAAGCCTGACTAATGGAGGCTGGGTTACTAGTACTCCAGAGGTGGGTTGAAAACAGCAACTTTTCTCTGAGTCTGCTTTAAGCACTCATGGAAGGAGCATTTTTTTTCAGCATCAGCTGATGCTCTGCCGCACAAGATTCTATTACCCTCATTTGAGCTGCCTGATTATTCTAGCAATCAGATCTTTCTGTCTCCTTCCTGTCACCTGGCCTTGACACCGACTATCATGTGCCCTTTTTGCCTTGACTCCCAGGCATACAGTTCTTCTTTCATTTTCTTTAATCCAAAATGCTAGAATATTGGTATTTCTAGGACATTTATTTACATGGCTTCTGATGACAGTGGAGAATATTTGCCATCAGGTCTGTCCTGGAAAATCTAGGGTATGTGTGGTCCTCCTTGTCAACACTTGTCAGCACATTTCAACACTTGTCCTCTGACAGTTATCTAGGACAGCAAGGATATTCGGAAAGAAGAGAGGCTTGAGAGTCAGAAATTCTTCTCATCATGGTTTTTAGTCATTGCTTTGCAGTTAATTCTGTGTGAATGACTGCATCTATCTTTGTCCTACGTCAGTTTTTGACCCCTTGTATTTGAAGCCCCCTAAAACAATTATAAAGAACAAAACAATAGGAAATAATTTTCAACTTACTTTGGCTACCCTTAAAATGTAAGTTATGAATGGTAGTGTTAGTAACATAGCGTACCGGACTTCTTTACCATGAAGGGGAGGAAAAATTAGGGAAAATAAGGGTCTTAAAGATTTTACCATTTTAGGGCAGACATGGTGGCTTACATCTATAATCCCAGTACTTTGGGGAGGCGGAAGGATCGCTTGAGCCCAGGAGTTTGAGACCAGCCTGGGCAACATGGTGAAATCCCATCTCTACCAAAAATCTCCACCCAAACTAGACTTACCTAGTGGTGCATGTCTGTAGTCCCAGCTACCTAGGAGGCTAAGGTAAAGGATCATTGAACCTGGGAGGCAGATGTTGCAGTGAGTTGAGATCACATCACTGCACTCCAGCCCGGGTGAGAGAATGGGACCCTGGTATCCACTCTAAGAACTGCAACTTGTAAATTTCAAGTCTGAACCAAACCTGGATAGAACTAGTGTTCTAATTTCTGGAAAAAATAAAAGGAGGTAGGGCTTATAAACTAAAGAAAACGATTTACCTTGTCAGACACCAATAATAGCACTTTTTCTGTAAAATAGTGATGCCTTTTTCTCCTCTTTCACCTCCTCCATTCCTTTGATTCTGTCACCCTCCCCTGCATCTACTGATATCCTCTTACATTGAGATAAGACAGTAATGAATCACTTTAGCAAAAGTACATAGAGCTAAACAAAGGTGACATCGTTTGGCATCTCTTGGCACTGAGACACGTCGGGATAGGGCACAACAAGAGTTCAGGGTTTTCTGAAGTAGAGTTACTAAAACTGTGACCTCCACTCAACAGCTAATGTAGGTTTGGGGCAAGAAGAACATGAATATCTCTTGAATGGTTTAAATTGTGCCTTTTTTTTTTTTTTTTTTTTGAGACGGAGTCTCGCTCTGCCGCCCAGGCTGGAGTGCAGTGACGTAATCTTGGCTCACTGCAGGCTCCGCCTCCTAGGCCCACGCCATTCTCCTGCCTCAGCCTCCCGAGTATCTGGGACTATAAGCTTCCACCACCACACCAAGCTAATTTTTTGTATTTTTAGTAGAGACAGGGTTTCGATCTCCTGACCTCATGATCCCACCTCGGCCTCCCAAAGTGCTGGGATTACAGGTGTGAGCCACCGTGCCCAGCCTAAATTGTTTTGTCTTGGCTGGGCATAGTGGCTCATGCCTGTAATCTCAGCACTTTGGGAGGCCAGGGGGGTGTGGATCACCTGAGGATGGGAGTTCGAGACCAGTCTGACCAACATGGAGAAACCTCGTCTCTACTAAAAATATAAAATTAGCCAGGCGTGGTGGCACATGCCTGTAATCTCAGCTACTTGGGAGGCTGAGGCAGGAGACTCGCTTGAACCCAGGAGGTAGAGGTTGTAGTGAGCCGAGATTGCGCCATTGCACTCCAGCCTGGGCAACAAGAATGAAGCTCTGAGTTTTGTCCTTTTTTTTTGTGACCTGCCCTAATTCCTGATGTCAGGTCCCTAGGGTATTTGTGCTATGCCTCATTCTTAGTGACTTTATATTTTATACAGTGTGATTGCACTTTGAACTAAAATAGACCATATCCAGAAACCTGCCGGTGCAGCCTTCCCAGGGCTAAAGAGTATGAGCAGTTTGAATTGCTTTTTGTCTCTTTGCCTTTTTCTTGAATCAATTTACCAAAATAGAGATGTTACCATCAGAATTTTTTTTAAAGGCACTAGATCTCAAAGGCTAGTCTCCATGCCAAGACAATTTTTCTAAAACATGTATATCTGAAAATGAAAGGGTCTCAGATGCTTACCTTATGGTTTCTCTTTAGCTCTAGCATTATTTGTTTACTAGGGACACTATGACTTTTGGTTCAGTCCTATGAATAAGCAGGTCACAAGCCAATTTTTAGCTCCCCTTACACTTTTTAAGTATTTATTAATCTTGACTCCTATGCAAACTGTAGGGAGGCTGGCAGCGGAAGATTCTTATCCTTAGTTATTTATGTGGCTAAGACTCCAAGGCAAATTGCTCTCTCAAACTGTAGGGAGGCTGGCAGCAGAAGATTCTTATCCTTAGTTATTTATGTGCCCAAGACTCCAAGGCAAATTGCTCCCATAAAATCACACCCCATGAGATGTGATTCTGCCAGATTAGCAGGTCTTAATGTCTTGGGTCTCTTCTCTTCACCCCACCCTTAACCTGGGTTAAGCTTATTCTCTTTGCTAGGCCTTGGATCACATATTGGGTGAGGACTATTCTGATGTCAATTCTTCTTGTCAAGGATTTAAGAAGCAAACAGAAATAGAGCCAAGGGTGGAGAAACTGAGGCCCCCTGACTTACCAAGCTGCTGCGACTTCTAATCCTCCTGGCTACCCCACTGGTCTGGTTCAACCTGAGCTCACACTGACATTTTTGGATTTGATGTCAAGGCAAACATCATTACAAACCCAATTCCAGCATGCCAGCTCCAGAGCACTGTAACTTTTAAAAACTTGGGATTTCGCTGGGCATGGTGGCTCACGCTGGTAATCCCAGCACTTCAGGAGGCCGAGGCAGGTGGATCACCTGAGGTCAGGAGTTTGAGATCAGCCTGGACAACATGGTGAAAGCCCATCTCTACTAATAATAAAAAAAAAAAGCCATGTGTGGTGGCATGCGCCTGTAGTCCCAGCAACTCGGGAGGCTGAGGCAGGAGAATTGCTGGAACCCGGGAGGTGGAGGTTGCAATGAGCCAAGATTGCACCACTGCGACAGAGAGACACTCCGTCTCAAAAAAAAAAAAAAAAAAAGACTTGGGATTTCAGGAGAAATGTTACAGTAGCATTCCAGAGACCCACACATCAGACATAGACATATGCACTCTTTGCAGCAGAGGGTATTGGCTTTACTAATATAAGTTGTATTTATCATATAAGTTAGCTTATATGTTTTTTTTTTTTTTTTTTTTTTTTTTTTTTTTTTTTTTTT
>NW_016806950.1:359783-364970 GCF_001698545.2 Rhinopithecus bieti | reverse complement strand
TTTTTTTGAGACAGAGTCTCAGTCTGTCACCCAGGCTGGAGTGCAGTGGTGCAATCTGGGCTCACTGCAACCTCCGCCTCCCGGGTTCAAGTGATTCTCCTGCCTCAGCCTACTGAGTAGCTGGGATTACAGGCGTGTGCCACCACACCCGGCTAATTTTTGTATTCTTTAGTAGAGACGGGATTTCACCATGTTGGTCATGCTGGTCTTGAACTCCTGACCTCGTGATCCGCCCGTCTCGGCCTCCCAAAGTGCTGGGATTACAGGCTTGAGCCACCGCGCCCGGCTGGAGAATATATGTTAAAGGATAAGAAAAAACAAGTCTGGGAAAATGATAAGGACAGTTCATGGAGAGCCTTAAATGGTTATGAATGAAATTTGCTTTAACAGATATAATGAAAATAACATTTTGAGAAGCCCAGAAACAGATGAATTATAATAAAATAAAACTGGAGAGTTAGGGCTGGGTGCGGTGGCTCACGCCCGTAATCCCAGCACTCTGGGAGGCAGAGGCGGACAGATCACGATGTCAGGAGATCGAGACCATCCTGGCTAACAAAGTGAAACCCCACCTCTACTAAAAATACAAAAAATTAGCCGGGCCTGGTGGCAGGTGCCTGTAGTCCCAGCTGCTCGCGAGGCTGAGGCAGGAGAATGGCGTGAACCCGGGAGGCGGAGCTTGCAGTGAGCTGAGATCGCGCCACTGCACTCCAGCCTGGGCGGCAGAGCGGGACTCCGTCTCTAAAAACAAATTAAAACAAAACAAAATAAAACTGGAGAGTTAGAACAACAGGGAATCTGCTGCAAGATTCTCAGGAGAGAAAAAAAATGCCTAGGTCCTAACTGTAGCTCTGCCAATTATTAGTGTATGACCTTAGGCAAGTTCTTGAATTTCTGTGTGCCTGTTTCCTCAAATGTGAAATGGGGATAAAGATGTCCGCCTCACAGAGTTGTTGAGAAGAATTAAATGACCTAATACATGAAAAGTGTTGGCTGGGCATGGTGGCTCACGCTTGTAATCCCAGCACTTTGGGAGGTCGAGGTGGACAGATCACTTGAGGATAGGAGTTCGAGACCAGCCTGGCCAACATGGTGAAACCCCGTCTCTACTAAAAATACAAAAAAAATTAGCCAGGCATGGTGGCGGGCACTTGTAATCCCAGCTACTTGGGTGGCTGAGGCAGGAGAATCGCTTGAACCCAGGAGGTGGAGGTTGCAGTGAGCCGAGCTCACGCCATTGCAATCCAGCCTGGGCAACAGGAGCGAAACTCCATCTCAAAAAAAAAAAAAAAAAAACCCAAAACAAAACAAAAAAACCCAAAGTATTTAGTAAGCATTCGATAAACATTCAATTACAGTTAATTAAATTATTATTATATGGGCTGGGCGCGGTGCTTCATGCCTGTAATCCCAGCCCTTTGGGAGGCCAAGGTCAGTCAGAAGTTTGAGACCAGCCTGGCCAACATGGTGAAACTCCGTCTCTACTAAAATATAAAATTAAAAAAAGAAAAGAAATAAAAGAAAAAAAGAAAAAAAGAAAAACAAAACAAAACAAAAGAAAGAAACAAACAAAACTAAAAGTACAAAAATTAGCCAAGCATGGTGGCAGGGGCCTGTAATCCCAGCTACTTAGGAGGCTGGGGCAGGAGAGTCTCTTGAACCCAGGAGGCAGAGGTTGCATGAGCCAAGATCATGCCATTGCAATCCAGCCTGGGCAACAAGAGTGAAACTCCATCTCAAAAAAAAAAAATAAAAATAAATAAATAAAAGGTGTTTAGTGCAATAACTCAATAAATATTCAATTACAGTTAATTAAATTATTATTATATGGGCTGGGCACGGTGGTTCATGTCTGTAATCCCAGCCCTTTGGGAGGCTTAGGTGGGCAGATCACCTGAGGTCAGGAGTTTGAGACCACCCTGGCTAACACGGTGAAATCCCATCTGTACTAAAAATACAAAAATTAGTTGGGCATGGTGGTGGGTGCCTGTAATCCTAGCTACTCAGAAGGCTGGGGCAGGAGAATTGCTTGAACCCATGAGATGGAGGTTGCAATGAGCTGAGATCATGCCACTGCACTCCAGCCTGGGTGACAGAAGAGACTCCACCTCAAAAAAAAAATATATATATATATGTATATGTTATTTAAATTATTATTTCTCTGACCAGTAAGTGGTCATAGAAGTACATATATATAACAAAAGGTCCCATCTCACACCTTAGTTTGAAAGGATTGCAGCTTTTCAGTCTGCCTTTCTGTAAAGTATGTAGGATTCAGAGGCTAAGAGGCCAGGCCCAGAGTCCAAAACTGTGCTGTCCAGTACAAGAGCTACTAACCACATGTGACTACGGATCACATGAAATGTGGATAGGCAGAATTTAGATGTGCTATAAATGTAAAGTACACGCTGGATTTCAAAGTTGGTGTGAACAAAATAAGTAAAATATCTCATTAATTTTTTTTTTTTTGAGACGGAGTTGTACTCTTTTTGCCCAGGTTGGAGTGCAGTGGCATGATCTTAGCTAATTGCAACCTCTGCCTCCTGCGTTCAAGTGATTCTCCTGCCTCAGCCTCCGGAGTAGCTGGCTAGGATTACAGGCATGCACCACCATGGCCAGCTACTTTTTGTATTTTTAGTAGAGACGGGATTTCACTACATTGGTCAGGCTGGTCTTGAACTCCTGACCTCAGGTGATTCACCTGCCTTGGCCTCCCAAAGTGCTGGGATTACAGGCGTGAGCCACCGTGCCTGACCTCATTAATATTTTTTATATTGATTACATGTTGAAATGATGATATTTTGGATATGTTGGGTTAAATAAGATGTGTTTCCATTCGTTTCCTTTTTTTTTGGTGATGCGGGTACTATAAGATTTAATACTACCTAGTGGTTCACAGTATGTTTCTGCTGGACAGTACTGGTCCATTACAGCATACTACATTCAGTTTTGGAAATTACAGGGTTCTGAGAAATTTCTGTAAAGAAATATGAGGATTATGAATAAATCTCCTTGCCTTTGACACTTTAAATAACATTTAAAAAAATGTTATTTCATTTTTTTTTTTTTTTGAGACGGGGCCTCACTCTGTCACCTGGAGGGCAGTGGCACCATTACAGCTCACTGCAGCCTCCACCTCCTGGGCTCAAGTGATCCTCCTGTCTCAGCCTCCTGAGTAGCTGGGATCATAGGCACATGTCACCACACCTAGGCCCACTTTTTTTTTTTGAGACGGAGTCTCCTTGTGTCGCTGAGGCTGGAGTGTAGTGATGTGATCTCGGCTCACTGCAACCTCTGCCTTCTGGGTTCAAGAGATTCTCCTGCCTCAGCCTCCCTAGTAGCTGGGACTACAGGCTCATGACACCATACCAGGCTAATTTTTGTATTTTTAGTAGAGATAGGGGTTCACGTGATTGGCCAGGCTGGTCTCGAACTCCTGACCTTGTGATCCGCCCACCTCGGCCTCCCAAAGTGCTGGGATTACAGGCGTGAGCCACCGCGCCCTGCCGAAACATCCCATTTTAAACATTAAATCATGGAAACAAAATCTAGTTTTGAAATCACTCCCTCGAAAGCCCAAATCTCATTGGTTGAAATAACCTAGGTTATTAAAGGTTTTATGACAAAACATTTTCAAATCATTCTTTGAATTTGCTACTTGACAGGAATTGAGGACAAAGAGCCTCAAGTCAGGGCTTTTCGCTGACCTGGAGGCAGAATCCAGTTTGGGGTTTTGCTTGTAACTGGTATTTTATGCATGCGACCCTGGCTGAACCGACCAACTGCGTAGGCTTCAACTTCCCGAGGCAGCCCAGGGGTCCCTTAAGCCTTTCCTTCCTCTGATCAAGCCCTTCCCGGCTCCTTCCAGTTGGAAGGACGCCCCCAGTCCTGAGCGGCGCAGACAGGTGCAGCGCCGGAGTGCTGGGATTACAGGCTTGAGCCACCGCGCCCGGCCATGCTTATATGTTATATAAGCCATATATCATATCATATAAGTTGGCTCCCTAACTTATATTCTGCAGAGCCCTGGTGGCTAACCCTTTGCAACAGGACACAGTCAAACAGGTCATCTCAGTTTGAAGATCATCAACAAAGGGGTCAAGTTTGGTCTTGTAGTTGTCACTCTCTTGGGATTGATAAACAGACCTGCAGCAGTAATTGTGAAAAGGGAAGAAGTACTGCAGAAAATAAGAAAAATAAAAAATAAAAAAAAAAGAGGAGGGCTAGAAAGGAAGTGAGAAAGGTGGAAATGTATGACTTTCTCAACTTCCTGATGGAAAGATACCAAGAGAAATAAAACTCTTTCTGACCAGATAGGACCTTCCTTTGGCCACATTTTTATGTGCATAATGTCATATTGCTATCCCCAAATAAATAAAACTATGTATCTATCCATCAGTCTATCCAATCTATATTATTATGACAAACTAAGTTATCAATCAGTATAGCATTTTAAAAACATTTTAAAGCATGTGAAATTAATCTACTTTCCTTTCATGAAGAACACAGGATGGGTAGGCAGCATTCCATCTACTCACATTTCCAACTGTCATTTCAACAGCCATTTTAAGTTACGGAAGAGACAAGGCTGGGACCTCATGGCACCACTTTCCATGGATTGCTCTCCGACTTTTTGTGTTCCTGGCCTTTGGAACCCCTTCATCATATTCCACAGGTAAGACACATATTAGTGGAATTTGAGTTATAATTTGTATGCTTGAAATTGACATTGAAGGCCATAATTTGTAAGTCAGAGAGGCTAAATAGTAACTGTAATGCTTTGTTTTGATCTATCTTGGTGGTTTTGTAATGGTTCTCTCAAACTCTCCACATCATTCTCTTTCTGTGTTCCATAGCTGGGGTTTCTCTCCTTCCTGCCTGAATGTTTTGGCTCCCTAGTCCAATTCCTTTACATTATCTTTGCTCTGAAATACTTCTTTCGATGACTTACATTTGCTCTCTCTCTATACTTCAACTTTTTTTTTTTGAGACAAGAGTCTCACTCTGTTGCCCAGGCTGGAGTCCAGTGGCCCGATCTCAGCTCACTGCAAGCTCCGCCTCCCGGGTTTACGCCATTCTCCTGCCTCAGCCTCCGTGCAGAGTAGCGGGAACTACAGGTGCCCACCACCACGCCTGGCTAGTTTTTTGTATTTTTTTTTTTTTTTTTTTTTTGAGACAGAGTCTCAG
>NW_016806950.1:327492-355600 GCF_001698545.2 Rhinopithecus bieti | reverse complement strand
GGCGCCGGGGTCAGCGTGCTCTGCCTTGCTCGGTTGGGGCTGGGGCTGGGGCCGGGGCAGGGGCCGGGGCCGGAGCTGAGACTGGGGCTGGGGCTCGGGCTGGGGCTGCGCTGCGGGAGCTCTGTGGAGCCCGCCGCCCGGCCCTTGCGCCCCTCCCTGGCGAGCACACCTGTGTGGGGCTTTTTCCCCCGCCCCGGACCCTTCTAGGCTTGATAGTGTTCCGGGGGAGGCTGGAGGGTGTTGGGGGAGGACGGAGAGGTCATGGGAGTCCCCGCTCTGCCTCAACCACCTGACTCAGTTCTTTCTTTGGTTTCTCTCTACACCCCTTGAGTGATACATTGGAGGGGGTGGTCATCTGGGACTCTGGCCGCCGCGCTGGAGCGAGAAGGGGAGCTTCTAGAAGGGGGAGAGGGTGAGAACGAGAATGTTAATCCCAGGCAGCCTCGCTGACTTCTCCCCGCCTGCTCCAGCCCAGGGGCTGGGTTTCCAAGATGATCCGCCCCCTCCCCCTTTCCCTCAAGTGACAGTGCAGCAGTGACTTTGTTCTCTCCTAACCTCTAGAGAAGCTGCGGGAGGACCCCATCTCCGCTTTTCCTCCTATCTTCCTAGCTTTGCAGCCTTCGAAGCTGGTGGATTTATTGCTACCGTGATGGTTGCTTAGCAGTACTTTCCTCTAAGAAGCTGACTGGGCGCGGTAGCTCATGCCTGTAATCCCAGCACTTTGGGAGGCCGAGGCGGGCGCACTATAGGTCAGGAGTTCGAGACCAGCCTGACCAACATGGTGAAACCCCCGTCTCTACTAAAAATTAGCGGGGATTGGTAGTGGGTCCCTGTAATCTCAGCTTCCGGGGAGGCTGAGGCAGGAGAATCACTTGAAACTGGGAGGCAGAGGTTGTAGAGTCGAGATCGCGCCACTCCACTCTCCAGCCTGGGCAACAGAGTGAGACTGTCTCAAAAAAGAAAGAAAAAAAAAAAGGAAAGAAAGAAAGAAGCTATTAGTTATAACATACCACTGGTGAAAATATTCCATTACTCTTCACTGCAGTTTTTGGTGAATCATACTTCCCTCCCTCCTCCCGCAGCATTATCTGTTTGATTTTGGAGACCATCAGTATAGATGCCCGACAAACATCCTGAACAATAGGCATTTATGATACTATGTAATAGGAAGCCTGTAATAAAAATGGGAACTGTTTGATAGTTATCTGTAAATAGAATGTTAGTAAATATATTTTGTTTCATTTCTCTTCCTACTACAGTGTGGGATGGGGGAAATCAGTAGGCTCCAACCTTAAAGAACATGGTGTATATAGCAATGAAATGAAGGAAATGAAGACTGGTACTCGGATGAATTGAATGTTGGTAGTTGTCTTTGAAAGCCAAGAGGGTACGATATTCAGAGTAAAAATATGTCTAAAAGTACAGAATTTAGAAGTACAGTTATCTGTGTACTTATCTGTGACAGATAACATAGCTGTCCCATTTGGGGCACTGGTGTGAAAGCAAGAGGGCTCTAGGATTTGGCAGCATCAAAAGGCAGAACTTAGTGAAAATCAGATGATTTAAAAATTTTCCATTAAGAATATGAATCAGAATGAATGAATCTTGGGTCTAAATTAGAATTTGAGAAGGTTATTTGGGAAACTATGGTTTAAGCCAAGTGACTAGAGTGTTTGATATATATTGGCAAGGGGCAGATGGGAGGGATTGTAAACAGTAGTGTGTCCTGTGACTTGGCAAACCTTTGGGAAAGAGAACCTAGTGATGAATGGGTTTGCATTATGTGAAAAGACTAACATTAAAAAAACATTTGTTTATTCACCCTATTAGTTGCCAAAATGGGTTCATAATTTTCGGAGGCAAACATATTTTGGGAAAAGTCCAGAAAAAAGTACACCTTTTTAAGTGATTGCTTATTAAAGAACTGAATTTGATTTAAGTATCGGGATAGAACAACAAGCAGTGACATGTTTCTCCTTACCTCTTTTCTACTTTTGTGGAAGACTGGTTTGTGCCATTGAGGGAGCATATGGTGATATACTAGATATTAGCAGGGACTTGTTAATTTGATGCAAGGAAATAAATGGATTTTTTTAAGTAACATGAACTTTTTAAAACACTTTTTTTCCAGAAATTCTTTTCAGGCTAGATGGCAACACAAGGATGACACAATAGTGAATTCCAACAGGTTTTATTAAAGGGTGATTGGACTTTTAAATTGTACTAATTGACATGTTTGGAAGGGTAAAAGAGGAATTAACATTGGTAAGAAGTAAAAAGCATATATTAAAAGTTTTTGAAATCCATGAATTAGAGCAGTACATTTAAATTGTAGCATTAGGTGATATCTTGTGGGAATTTATTGACAAAATTCTTATCTGTGGAAACATTTATAACTGATATTGGATCAGTTTTGTAACAGTTGGAATCACATAACACAAAACATGCAAGTTGCTTAGTTGCTTTAGTTACAAAATATTATGATAAGCCCAGAGTATTTGTACAGGTTACATATTAGAAACTTAGTGGATTTATTTTATTTTATTTTTTATTTTTATTATTTTTGAAGATGGAATTTAGCTCTTTCGCCCAGGCTGGAGTGACGTGATATGATCTTGACGATCTTGACTCACTGCAGCCTCCACCCTGCCCGCTTTCCCTCTCCCTCTGCCCCCCACCCCCCCGCACCCGCCCCCGGCCAGGTTCAAGCGAGTCTTCCCTGCCTCAGCCTCCCAGGTAGCTGGGACTCAGCAGGTGTGTGCCACCACACCCCAGACATTTTTGTATTTTTAGTAGAGACGGGGTTTTGCCATGTTGGCTAGGCTGGTCTCGAACTCTTGACCTCAGGTGATCCCCTTCCCTTGGCCTCCCAAAGGGCTGAGATTATAGGCATGAACCACCATGCCCAGCCAACTTAGTGGATTTTTAACCTAGACTGGGGTGTGGACTGCTGGAGAAGGTGAAGAAATTAGTCCATGTTCAGTGATTGAAAAATTAGTTGTCTTTCACATTATTGTGGTTTATCTGGTTTTGAAAATTTGTTATTATACAGAAGTTTCTCTAGGCCCAAAATTTATTTCATTCCCTGTCCCCTCCCTTTACACTGGATACTTGAGAGCAGTGGACTTTCGTAGTTATTTCATATTTTGATCCTCTCCCTTTGTGGATAATTAATTAAAATGAATTACAAGTTTCTGTGTGTGACTACTATTAATGATTATGAGTGTGTAGTGGTTGGTACAATAATTGGGCATTCTTTTTTTTTTTTTTTTTTTTTTGAGACGGAGTCTTGCTGTGTTGCCCAGGTTGGAGTGCAGTGGTGCAATCTTAGCTGACTGTAGCCTCTGCCTCCCAGGTTCAAGCAATTCTCCTGCCTCAACCTCCTGAGTCGCTGGGACTACAGGCACGCGCTGCCATGCCTGGCTAATTTTTTTGTATTTTTACTGGAGACGGGGTTTCACCATATTGGCCAGGATGATCTTGATCTCCTGACCTTGTTCTGTCTTCCTTGGCCTCCCAAAGTGTTGGGATTACAGGCGTGAGTCACCGTGCCCAGCTGGGCTTTTTCTTATGGAAATATTTTACCTGTGCTAGAGAAACTAAGTTTATCATTCAAGGCCAGAAATCAGGATATCCTAGCCAACCCCTGGCCTCTGCTAACAAAATATTCATGTTGGAGATAACCAAATTGGCAGTACGTGATGAGTTGCCGATATAGTAGTTTGTTTGGCAGATGAAAAATTTGGCACCTAAATGGTTGTCAATCCTGTATTACAAATTTTTTGCCCAAATTCTGCATATTTTCTTTCTTTTTTTTTTTTTTTTGAGATGGAGTTTTGCTTTTGTTGCCCAGGCTGCAGTACAATGGCACGATCTCGGCTCACTGCAACCTCCGCCTCCCAGGTTCGAGCAATTCTCCTGCCTCAGCCTCTCAAGTAGCTGGGATTACAGTCATGCGCCACCATGCCCAGCTAATTTTTTCTATTTTTAGTAGAGACTGGGTTTCTCCATGGCCGGTCTTGAATTCCTGACCTCAGGTGATCCACCCGCTTCAGCCTCCCAAAGTGCTGGGATTACGGGCGTGAGCCACCGCGCCCAGCTGCTTTTTTTTTTTTTTTTTTGAGTCGGGAGTTTTGCTCTTGTTGCCCAGGCTGGAGTGCAATGGCGCGATCTCGGCTCACTGCAGCCTCTGCCCCCGGGCTCAAGCGTTTCTCCTGCCTCAGCCTCCAGAGTAGCTGGGATTACAGGTGTGTACCACTAAGGCCAGCTAATTTTTGTATTACAGGCCTGAGCCTGTATTACCCGGCCAGCCCATATCTGTTCTTTAAAGTTGTTTAGTTTTCCTTACCCTCATATTCTTCTTGCTGCTTATTGTGCCTTGTTGCTGCCTATTGTGCAATTTCTTCCCTCCCATATTTTACTGAACTTCATCTGAAGAAGCCTTAGTAGCCAGATAAACAAGCTTGTTGGGGCTAAAAAATCAATTTCTATGTGAGAGTTTGTTGGATTCTCTTCTGAGTAAAGGGTATGTGTTTTATTGTATGGACTTTGTATCACCTATTTTGGCTTTTCCTCCAGGCCTTTTTTTTTTTTTTTTTTTTTTTTTTTTTTACTTCCTGGTTCTAGATATAACTGATACTCTGATACAACCTGGGTAAATGTGGTCTTGAGTAGTAAATTATCTGTAAAGCTTCTCTGAACTTTGCCACATAAATGAGCCTGCTCTTATTGTAAAGTAAATCTTACTCTAATCTGTATGTGAGTCAGTGGGAAAGAACTGAGCCTTCTAATGGCTTTTGTTGTTAACTGAGATTAGTTCTCTAGATTCTAGTGATTTAGTTTTGAACACCATGCAAGTATGTGGTTCTTGGTTTATTTGTTCACTTGTAATCTCTTTAAAATTTTATTTTAAATTAGGAAATATTTTAGAAATACAAGAAAGTCACACACTATGAGATTAAACAGATATTAACATTTTGCCCCATTTTCATCAGACTGTGCGTGCTTTTTTGGGGGGGAATAAAATGTCACAGATACCACTAAAGCCCATTTCTATCTCTTCCCACCCCACCCCTAGAAGTAACTTCAGTCTTCAGGTAGGTGGGTAATTATTTCTTTTCATTCCTATGTATAGTTTAAAAGTCTAGTTGCATGTTAGTAGCCACAAACATCACATACCAGTATTCTGTGGGTTTTGCGTTTTTACATTAATGGTAATTATTTTTGACCTTCTGCAAGTGGCTCTTTTCAATGTCTCTTGTTAGAAAACTTGGCTCAACTTGAGTTTACTGATTATTTGCTTCTTACTGTCTTTAGCTATTATAGAACTGTTCCAGCAGGCAACAATTATTGCTATTTTAATGGTGAAATCAGTTTTATTAGGCAAAAGTGACTCAGGCTTCAGACTGATTGGCATTTGAAATTGTCACACTGGAGATTTTCTTTTACTAAAATCTCAGGACATTGGCAATCAGGAAAAACCCCTCTTGAGTCTTACTGTAGTACATGTAAGATATGTTCCTGAGTGACTGTAGTAAAGACTCATTCAGGAAAATGTTATCTCCGATTTCGCCTCCCTAGCTCATAGGAAACTTCCATTGTAAAGTTGTTACCAGGCTTCAAGCTGCCTCTTTGGTACAGCCCTTACTTAGTATTTGACTCAGTTGAAGTACAGTCTATATAGGAGGCCAACAAGACTTAACCCTGGGTTTGAAACAAAGCAAGGATACACTAACATTCTATTCTTTAATAACATCAAGTAGAAGAATTGAAAATGAGCTTGTTATCAGTGTACTTTTATATGCCAACCTTTTTTTACTTCTGTTTTAAACTTGGAAACTGAGGATTTTAATGCTGAAATTTCTTTGAATTATTACCTGTTTTTTTGATAGTGGAACACACAGCTAATATTTACTAACACGAAGGTGTCAAAGGTGAGAAATCATGTACTACATCATCAGGTCAGCACTACTGTTGGGAAGAGCAGCATCACAAAGAGCAGTGTTATACTGCGTTGTAGTCAGCACATACACTTTTAAATTACCTTCTTGGGGTAGTACACATGTGTTGATATCCAAAGTGCCATATAATACATTGTTTTTAAACAATCATATCATTCTGAACAGAAGCTTTATAAACTGTTAGGTGAGTGCTGTGAGATGATATGAGAGCACAGTTTAACTTGTGTGTGTATGTGTATGTCTTCACCTCTGTTAAGTGATGACTACATATGAGGCACTAAGTGCTAAAACAGACACTTTCCATAGATTATCCCATTATTGGTCAACTTTTAAATCAGTGCATCTCTAATATGAGATAGGATACTGACCAATTTTTAAAATTTGAATGGATTTCTATTTTTAAGATAAGTACCTTTGTTCCTGGGTGGGTGGTTCCTCCCTCCCACCCTTCCAGAAATGGTAGTATCCTGGAAAAAAAAATTAGTAGCAATTCAAGAAAAGCTTAATTCATTAGTGTAAACAGGTGAGTTTTCCGTTAAACACAGGAGGAGTTGGAACTTGTAATTGGATGTTGTGCATGGTGCCTTTCCAAAATGCACAAATACTTCCTCTCAAATGGTTGCAATAGTAATGCGCTGTGTGATTTGGCATGTATAATGTTGTACAGGTATCTTGACATTGGTGGATTAACTGCTTGGCTACTGTGAAATTCACTGTAGATGTTGATGGGTGAAAGTGTGGTTGCCTAGATAATGGTTAAGACCAGTAACTAAACCATAGTTATTATTTTGCTGGCATACACTTCAAACTCAGAAAGGTTTTTATTCATTTTACCCATTGGAGCATACCCCAGTAAGTGCTTCATTTCTTTGTGTTTCTGATTTTTTTTTTTTTTTTAAGATAGAGTCTTGTTTTTGTCACCCAGGCTGGCGATTTCGGCTCACTGCAACCTCTGCCTCCTGGGTTCAAGCGATTCTCCTGCCTCAGCCTCCCAAGTAGCTGGGATTACAGGCACCTGCCACCACACCCAGCTAATTTTTTGTATTTATAGTAGAGATGGGGTTTCACCATGTTGGCCTGGCTGGTCTTGAACCCCTGACCTCATGATCTGCCTGCCTCAGCCTCCCAAAGTGCTGGGATTACAGGTGTGAGCCACCGTGCCCGGCAACTTGTGTTGCTGAATTTTTAAGTCAGCTTCTGAATAGGCCAAGAATTCTTCTTCTTTTTTTTTTTTTTTTTTGAGACGGAGTCTCGCTGTATCGCAGGGGCTGGAGTGCAGTGGCCGGATCTCAGCTCACTGCAAGCTCCGCCTCCCGGGTTCCCGCCATTCTCCTGCCTCAGCCTCCGGAGTAGCTGGGACTACAGGCATCCACCACCTCTCCCGGCTAGATTTTTGTGTTTTTTAGTAGAGACGGGGTTTCACCGTGTTAGCCAGGATGGTCTCGATCTCCTGACCTCGTGATCCGCCCGTCTCGGCCTCCCAAAGTGCTGGGATTACAGGCTTGAGCCACCGCGCCCGGCCGAATTCTTTTTGTTTTTTGTTCAACTGTAGTGCTAAAAATGGCCAGTTGGACACACAGGTTTTAGTATTGTTTAGGTATGTTTTGGTGAAATAAACAGTGTGAAGGAATATTGCCACTTTAAAGATAAGCCATTCAGGGAGTGACATCTTTGTTTTGAAACGTGAAGATTTATGAGAAGCATTTTTTTTTTGTGAGCCAAGGTATTTTTACTTTATGTGTTAGATATTTTGAATAGCTCGTTGTAGACTTTGTAACTTAGTATCTCTCATTTAGGTCAGGTAATTTTAGTTGCCAGCTAATCATGTTTAAATATGTATTGGTTGTTAATAAAATGATTACTCATATAGATTTTTCATGCAGATATCATTACTCTGATGTTCTTAGTTTTGTGGTATGTTCAGTTGTCTAAGAGCATTGTTGACCTGCACACAGATTTTGTTTGGTCTGTACAATGTTTCTGAAAACTTTAATTAGTTACCATTAATAAAAAATTGAGATATTGCACATGAAATCTGAATTTACAGCTTTTTCTAAAAAAATTGGAAGATCAGGCTGGGTGCGGTGGTGACTCATGCCTGTAATCCCAGCACTTTGGGAGGCCAAGGGGGGACGGATCACCTTAGGTAGGGAGTTCAAGACCAACCTGACCAACATGGAGAAACCCCGTCTCTACTAAAAATACAAAAATAACCCGGGCATGGTGGCACATGCCTGTAATCCCAGCTACTAGGGAGGCTGAGGCAGGAGAATCGCTTGAACCTGGGAAGCAGAGGTTGCAGTGAGCCGAGATCGCGCCACTGCACTCCAGCCTGGGCAACAAGAGTGAAACTCCGTCTCAAAAAAAAAAAAAATTGTAAGAACTGTCAGCACTAAAACTGCCAGTCAGCATAGCGATAATTCATTGGCTGCAATAAATGGCTACCATCTCCTCCTTTTAAGGGGTTGTGCACAGCTTCCACATGGCTTGCTGTACTTACCTGCTTCTGGAGGCATTTCTTTGTGATTTAGGGCATCTGTGTTTTTGTTATTTTAGATTTAGAACATTCAGATGTCTGGAAATGAATTTGAAGTTGTGTTTAAAACAACAAAATAAATGCATATAGGCAAGGTTATGACTAAATTGAAAAATGCACAAGCGGCTGGGCGCGGTGGCTCACGCCTGTAATCTTAGCAGTTTGGGAGGCTGAGGTGGGTGGATCACGAGGTCAGGAGTTCGAGACCAGCCTGACCAACATGGTGAAACCCCATCTCTACTAAAAATACAAAAATTAGATGGGCATAGTGGCATACACCTGTAATCCCAGCTACTCAGGAGGCTGAGGCAGGAGAATCACTTGAACCCAGGAGGCGGAGGTTGCAGTGAGCCAAGATAGCACCATTGCACTCCAGCCTGGGTGAGAGAGCGAGACTCCGTCTCAAAAACAACAACAACAACAAAAAATGCACAAGAGTTTTAAAGAAGCAATTCATAGTGAAAAAACTTAATGAAACACACACACACACACACACATATGTATATGAGAAAAGATACATAGTAACCAATGTTATTAGTAATCAGGGAAATTCTGATTCAACCAATGGGCTGTCATTAAAAATTTTTTTATTTTTTTATTTTTGAGACAGTTCTGCTCTTGTTTCCTAGGCTGGAGTGCAATGGCTCAATCTCAGCTCAGTGCAACCTCCACTGCCCAGGTTCAAGTGATTCTTCTGCTTCAGGCTTCCAAGTAGCTGGGATTATAGGCATGTGCCGCATGCCTGGCTAATTTTGTATTTCTTTTTTTTTTTTTTTTTGAGACAGAGTCTTGCTCTGTCACCCAGGCTGGAGTACAGTGGCGCGACCTCGGCTCACTGCGAGCTCCGCCTCGCAGGTTCACGCCATTCTCCTACCTTAGCCTCCTGAGTAGCTGGGACTACAGGCGCCCACCACCACACCCGGCTGATTTTTTGTATTTTTAGTAGAGACGGGGTTTCACCATGTTAGCCAAGATGGTCTCAATCTCCTGACCTCGTGATCCGCCAGCCTCAGTCTCCCAAAGTGCTGGGAATACAGGCGTGAGCCACCACGCCTGGCCTGTTTTTTTTGTTTTTTTTGTTTTTTTGTTTTTTTTTTAGTAGAGATGGGGTTTCACCATGTTGGTCAGGCTGGTGTTGAACTCCTGACCTGAAGTAATCTACCTGCCTCAGCCTCCCAAAGTGCTTCGATTACAGGCGTGAGCCACAGTGCCTGGTCAGGACTATCATTTAATACCCATTAGATTGTCAAAAATATTAAAGTTTTCCAGAACATGCTGAAAATGGGATTTCTTTATTCTTTGGTGCTGGGAATGTCAACTGACACCACTCTAGAGGATAATTTGGCAGTTCTTGGTAAAGTTCAAGATTTATGTCCAACAATCCAGAAAGTCCACTATTTGGTTTCTTTCCCTGGAAAAATTATCTCACATGTGCACAGGAAAACATGGACCAAGATGCTCGTTTGTTTGTTTGTTTGTTTATTTTTGAGACAGAGTCTCGCTGTGTTGCCCAGGCTGGAGTGCAGTGGCACGATCTTGGTTCACTACAAGCTCTGCCTCCCAGGTTCACGCCATTCTCCTGCCTCAGCCTCCTGAGTAGCTGGGACTACAGGCGCCCACCACCATGCCCAGCTAATTTTTTGTATTTTTAGTAGAGACGGGGTTTCACCATTTTAGCCAGGATGGTCTCGATCTCCTGATCTTATGATCCGCCCGCCTCGGCCTCCGAAAGTGCTGGGATTACAGGCGTGAGCCACCGCGCCCGGCCTTAATTTTTGTATTTTTAGTAGAGATGGGGTCTTAACTATGTCAGCCAGGCTGGGCTTGAACTCCTGGCCTCAAGTGATCTGCCCGCCTGACCCTCCAAAAGTGGTAGGATTACAGGTGTGAGCCACAACACTCGACGATAAGGGTTATCGTATAAAGTTTTAACATAAAGTTATGGTATCAGCCTTCTTCCTTTATCCTCACAGAAGGCCTCATGGTGAGTTTGATATGCAGATTAAAATATATAATTATTGCAATATGTTTTAAGAAATGTTTCCTAATTAAGATTTTTATAAAATTAAAAGTGTTTATTTATTTATTTATTTATTTTTGAGATAGTCTTACTCTGTAATCCAGGCTGGAGTGCAGTGGTACGATTTCAGCCCACTGCAATCTCCACCTCCTGGGTTTAAGCAATTGTTGTGCCTCAGTCCCCTGAGTAGCTGGAATTACAGGCCTATGCCACCTTGCCTGGCTAATTTTTGTATTTTTTTTTTTTTTTTTTGAGACGTAGCCTCACTCTGTCTCCCAGTCTGCAGTGCAATGGTGCGATCTTGGTCCATTGCAACGACTCCTGGGTTCAAGTGATTCTCCTGCCTCTGCATCCTGAGTAGCTGGGATTACAGGTGTGTGCCACCAGGCCCGGATAATTTTTTTTTTTTAGACAGAGTGTTTCTCTGTCACCCAGGTGGGAGTGCAATGGCACGATCTCGAGTCACTGCAACCTCTGCCTCCTGGGTTCAAGCAATTCTCCTGCCTCAGCCTCCCGAGTAGCTGGGGCTACAGGCACCCACCATGACGCATGGCTAATTTTTTGTATTTTTAGTAGAGACAGGGTTTCACCATGTTAGCCAGGATGGTCTCGATCTCCTGACCTCACAATCCGCCCACCTCAGCCTTCCAAAGTGCTGGGATTACAGGCGTGAGCCACTGCGCCCAGCCAACCCGGATAATTTTTATTAGAGACGGGATTTCACCATATTGGCCAGGCTGATCTCAAACTCCTGACTTCAAGTGGTCCTCCTGCCTCAGTCTCCCAAGGTGCCAAGATTACAGGTGTGAGCCCCCAGCCTACTTTTATTTTTTGAGACAGAGTCTCTGTTGTTCAGGCTGGAGGTCAGTGGTGTAATCATAGCTCACTGCAGCCTTGCTTGACCTCCTGGGCTTAAGGGATCCTCCTCCCTCAGACTCTCCAGTAGTTAGGACTGTAGGTGTGTACCATCACAGCCACCTCATTAAAAAAATTTTTTTTGTCCCTATGTTGCCTAAGCTGGTCTTGAATTTTTGACCTCAAGCAATACTCCTGCCTCAGCCTCCCAAAGTGTTGGGATTACAGGCATGAGCCACTGTGCCCAGCCCTTTAATAGTTTAAAATCAAGGTTTAAGTAGAAAACATTATTTTATTTGGCTCGTTGGTTAGATGTAAGTGATGTGAAATACTTAAACATTCATTATTTAATATAATTTGGAAAATATGAGTTGCTTTGGATTATTAAAACTTTATTTATACCATTGATGCATAAATTCTCAGTCTAGGTTTTAGCGAAGTCTGGATTTTAAAAAATTGACTCTGATATTAGTCCAAGTCTGTTACTATTATCATTATTATTATTATTTGAGAGACACAGAGTCTTGCTCAGTTGCCCAGGATGGAGTGCAGCTGCATGATCACAGCTTATTGCAGCCTCAACCTCCTGGGCTCAAGCAGTCCTCCCACTTCAACCTCCCGAGTAGCTGGGACTATAGGCACACATGACAGCACCTGGCCAATTTTTGTATTTTTTGTAGAGACAGGGTTTCACCATGTTGTCCAGGCTGGTCTCAAACTCCTGGGCTCATGCGATCCTCTTTGCTTGGCCTCCCAAAGTGCTGGAATTACAGGTGTGCGCCAACACACCTGATCAAGTTGTATATGCTATTAACGTAGGCTATTTCTGACACTGTTGGTTTTTCTTTTCCCCTTAGGTGAGGCAGGCAACTAATCAGATTGTGATGAATTGTGCTGATATTGATATTATTACAGCTTCATATGCACCAGAAGGAGATGAAGGTAAGAGCTGTTTTCCTTTTTAATTTGCTGTCTGCATGTGCATATGTGGGGGGTGGGTGTGTGTATGTAAGTGAGAGAGAGAGACATTTTCAGGTTAAGATTTCAATGTTTGTTACTTTAGAAATGGGTAAATTCAGCTGGGTGAAGTGGCTCACGCCTGTAATCCTAGCAATTTGGGAGGCCGAGGCGAGCAAATCCCTGAGCCCATGAGTTTGAGACCAGCCTGGGCCACATGATGAAACAAAAACAAACAGACAAACAAACAGAAATATTAGCTAGGCATAGTGGGGTGTGCCTGTAGTCCCAGCTACTTGGGAGGCTGAGGTGGGAGGATCTATTGAGCCCCGGTGGCTGAGGCTGCAGGGAGCCATGATTGTACTACTGTACTCCAGCCTGTGCAACAGAGCGAGACCCTGACTAAAAAAAAAAAAGAAAAAAAAGAGGGGTAAATGTTTATGGGAAATATTGAATAGTATAACCTAACAGTATTGTGAAATAAAGTAAATGTCACAATTTATTTTATTTTAAAATTTATTTTATTTTATTTTTTTGAGACAGAGTCTTGCTCTGTCACCCATGCTGGAATGCAGTGGTGTGATCTCAGCTCACTGCTATCTCCACCTCCTGGGTTCAAGCAGTTCTCCCTGCCTCAGCCTCCTGAGTAGCTGGGATTACAGGTGCCTGCCACCATACCCAGCTAATTTTTGTATTTTTAGTAGAGACAGGGTTTTGTCATGTTGGCCAGGCTGGTCTTGAACTCCTGACCTCAGGTGATCTGCCTGCCTTCCAAAGTGCTGGGATTACAGACGTGAGCCACCACACCCGGCCAAATATCACAATTTAAATTATATTTCCAAAATTAACTTATTTTGTGATACTAGGGAAATCACATTTTCATACATATAAAATGGATATAATATGCATAATAAAGCTGATGAGTTATTCGAAAAATTAAATACTTTGAACATGAAAGTCTCCTTAAAGAGGCTTCGTTTTATGTTTTCTTAAAGTTTTTTTTTTTCCTTTTGTACTATAGTTTAAAATTGAGATAAGTCATACTCATAATTGGGAGAAAATATTTGCTTTTATGAGGACAATATGAAGATTAGAAGCTAGATAATGATTAATTATGGGGAAGAACATGTTAAAAAGCACATGGTATAGAATGGTGGAACTCTGTTAGTGTCTATAAAATGAGAACTATTTTAGACCTTATAATTTTAGTAATGAAATAGTCATTTTGACTGAATCTATTCCCGTATAAGCTGCTTTTTAAATAGATACAAGTTTGGCATAAACTCTTACAAGATACATCAGTATTGAAGCTGAATGCTTTTTAATTTTATTTTTTTTTTTTTTGCAGACAGTCCTGCTCTGTCACCCAGGCTGGGGCAAAAGTGGCATGATCTCAACTACACAACCTACTGTCTCCTGGCTCTTCAGCCATCTTCCCACCTCACCTTCCCAAGCAGCTGATGCTACAGCGTGTACCACGTGCCTGCTAATTATTCATATTTGTATTTTTTTTTGTAATATAGGGTCTCACTATATGCCCGGCTGGTCTTGAACCCCTGGGCTCAAGGCATCTGACCTCTCAGCCCTGCCAGGTTGCTGGGATTACAGCAAGAGCCACCACACCTGGTTCCTTTTTTACTTTTTAATTTCACACTAGATAATTCTGCTGGTCAAAAGGTTTATTGGGTACTCTGAGACTTTCCTTTGATATAAAATAATTTACAAATTAGATCTTTTAACTTACATTTATATTTGATTTCTCTCTCCTTTTTACTTATACTGAAAGAAGTTTCATTTTAAGGCCTTATAAATTTATGATTTTTTCTTAAACTAATTTGTCTATAGAAAGTCAAATGTAGTAGCAGTTGACACAATATATTCCGACAAGAAGTACTTTAAGTTCAATTGATTGTAATTAGATCACTGCTGGGAAAACAGAATTCATTTAAATGACTGAGTGAGTGCCAGTTTTAAAAATTTGTCTGGTAAAATGAAAGGGAGTGGATTATTTAATTTCGTTAACTGTGAGAAAAATAGATATGCTAGCCAGGTATATCAAATCAACAAGGGCTTTCTGCAGGAGGAGCACCATATGGTGTATAAAATTCGATAGATATCGCGTCTTACATTTTTCCATATTGAGACACGGCAGTGAGTACACACTGAGGCACACAGAACAAGAGTATGGAGAAGCCGCGACTTGGCATGAAGTGCGGTGCAGCTCATCTGCGCTATAGCGCGCCCGGGTTTGTACGCATCCTTCCCTGCCTCAGCCTCCCTCGAGACAGCTGGGACCACGAATCTTCAGCCAAGCCCTCCCCATCCTTTCGCCCGGCTAGTTTTTTGTATTTTTTTAGTAGAGACGGGGTTTTAACAGTGTGTGGCTCAGGATGGTCTCGGATCTCCTGACCCTCGTGATTCCGCGCCATCTCGGCTCCCAAAGTGCTGGATTGACAGGCTTGACCCACCGCGCCGGCTGATGTATGGTTTAAAGCGGTGTATAGATTGGTAAAAAAAAATCTAGTATTATAAATGTGCACCTCCAGCTGGCATGGTTTCAGCTCAAGTTTGTTTTTTATCTTCCTGTACTAAAAATGTCAGGATAGAATTCAGGTGACTGAAAGTTTTTAATTTTATTTTATTTTTTTGAGATGAGTTCGCTCTGTCACCAACAATCTTGGCTTCTGCAACTTTCCGCCTCCTGAGTTTGAGCAGTTTCTCTCTGCCCATCCCTCCTGATTAGCTGGGATTACAAGGCATGTGCCACCAATGCCAGGCTAATTTTGTATTTTTAGATAGAGATGGCAGTTTCACCAATGTGATCAGGCTGGTCTTGGAGCTTCTGGCCTTGTGATCACCTGCCTCAGCCTCCCAAAAGTGTTGGGATTAACAGGTGTGAGCCCACTGTGCCCGGACCTGACTGAAAAGTTTGAATATGCATAACTGAAGGTGCTAAGCCTCATAATGATTTTGTATATCATCGGAACCCCATTAGTGTTCTTACTAAGAGAGTCAAGAGAGCCAATGAAAACTTAATGAACAGAAGATTTGGAGAGAGATTCTGATAAAACTTAAATTATTTTAGATATATAATATGTGTTCAATGCTGGGCGGTTGGCTCACCCTGTAATCCAGCCACTTGGGGAGGCTGTGGTGGGGTGGATCATGGGTCAGGAGTTCAAGAACCAGCCTGGCCAAGATGGTGATAACCCCATCTCTGCTAGAAACAAAAATTAGCTGTGGTGTGGGGCAGCGGGTGCCTGTAATCCCAGCCTACCAGGTAATCACGGAGTGACTAACCACACCCCCGATCATTTAACGTGGGTTCTTTTCTATTTCCCTAAGTGTCTTGGCTGGTTTGAAGAAATAAAGGGAAAGAGCAGCGAGAGAGAAATTTAAAGCTGGTGTCTGGTGGGGAGACATCAATGTTGGCAGTTCCGTGATGCCCCCGAGCCGTAAAAACCAGCAAGTTTTAAACACACATGGTCTTACAAACAATTTGTACAGTAACACAATCCATCACAGGGTCCTGAGGGACATATATCCTCCTCAGCCTTACAAAGAAGATGATGGACTTAAGAGATTAAAGTAAAAGACAGGCATAGGAATTCACAAGGGTATTGATTGGGAAGTGGTCAGTGTCATGAATCCTATCACAGTTTTTATGTTTCAGATGCAGTAAAGACAGGCATAAGAAATTATAAAAAGTATTAAATTTTGGGGAACTAATAAATGCCCATGAAATCTTCACCAACTTTATGTTCTGCTGCGGCTTCAACTGGTCCCTCTGTTCGGGGTCCCTGACTTCCCGCAACACTCGGGAGGCTGAGGCAGAGAATTGCTTGAACCGGGAGATGGGGTTGCCCAGTGAGCTGGGATCGGCCATACTGCACTCCAGCCGGGCGACAGAGAGAGACTGTCTCAAAAAAAAATTATTTCCCTTCAGAACTAACTAAGGTACATTTCTCCAACACTTTCTACCACAGCAGCAGGAAAAACCTGGAGTCATGTTAAGCCCCCGCCCCCAAGCCCATGTAATTTTCCAGTTTTTAAGAGAATGGGAGTTGTATGAGTTGTTAAAGTTTGAATTGGGGCGGCCAGGTATGGTGCTCACACCTATAATCCCCAGCACTTTGGGAAGCCCAGAGTGGGTGGATCACTTTGTGGTCAGGAGTTCGACGACAGCCTGGTCAACATGTGTGAAACCCCATCTCTACTAAACCAAAAATTAGGCCATGTGCGGTGGCTCACGTCTGGTAATCCCAGCACTTTGGGAGGCCGAGGGGGCGGATCCACGGGTCAGCGAGATCAAGACCATGCCTGGCTAACACAGTGAAACCCAGTCTCTACCTAAAAATACAAAAAAATTAAGCCAGGCGTAGTGGCGGGGCCCCTGTAAGCTACCAGCTACTCGGAGGCTAAGGCAGGAGAATGGTGTGAACCCAGGAGGCAGAGCTTGCAGTGAGCCAAGATCGTGCCACTGCACTCAGCCTGGGCGGTCAGAGCAAGACTCCATCTCAAAAAAAAAAAAAAAAAAAAAAAAAAATTAGCTGGGCGTGGTGGCGGGCACTTGTAATTCCAGCTACTTGGGATCCTGAAGGCAGGAGAATCGCCTGACCCCGGGAGGTGGAAGTTGCAGTGAGCCGAGATTGTGCCACTGCTCTCCAGCCTGGGTGACAGAGCAAGACTCTCAAAAACAAAAAAAAAGTTTGGATCGGGAACAGGGATAGATTTGGCCTTTCACATACACACACACACACACACACACAAACACACACAGAGCTTACTTTTGCTTTTGGACATGGTAGTATTTCATTATTTTTACCTTGTGTGAGGTTATAACATGTTTCTTTAGAAACTGGGAGTTATGAATTTGTTATTTCTTTCCAGGACTGTATGCTGGTGATGGGAATAAATGAGCCAATAGGAGAGGTCATTTTTAAACCCAGCTAATCTCATCTAGTGCCTGTTGATACTTATAATTGCCTTCTACAAGAGTGATTTAGGTATCTGCAGCCACTAAATCTTGGCATTTTAAAAGTAAAATCAGAAAATTACTTTTAAGTCATGAAATTGTTGCTTCTCATGTAAGTTTTTATTTGAAGAAGAAGGCCATTTTTTGTGATATGTGTAGTCATCCTGAAAGACCTATGGGCATATGTCTCTGTTTCCTTTTTTTTTTTTTTTTTTTTGAGACAGAGTCTCGCTCTGTCGCCCAGGCTGGAGTGCAGTGGCCGGATCTCAGCTCACTGCAAGCTCCGCCTCCCGGGTTCCCGCCATTCTCCTGCCTCAGCCTCCTGAGTAGCTGGGACTACAGGCGCCCGCCACCTCGCCCGGCTAGTTTTTTGTAGTTTTAGTAGAGACGGGGTTTCACCATGTTAGCCAGGATGGTCTCGATCTCCTGACCTCGTGATTCGCCCGTCTTGGCCTCCCAAAGTGCTGGGATTACAGGCTTGAGCCACCGCGCCCGGCCTGTTTTCTTTTTTTTTATTTGAGACAGAGTCTTGCTCTATTTCCCAGGCTAGACTACAGTGGCACAATCTCGGCTCACTGCAACCTCCGCCTCCTGGGTTCAAGCGATTCTCCTGCCTCAGCCTCTGGAGTAGCTGGGATTACAGGCACGCGCCACCATGCTGGGCTAATTTTTGTATTTTTAGTAGAGACAGGGATTCACCATGGTAGGCTGGTCTCAAACTCCTGACCTCAGGTGATCCACCTGCCTTGGCCTTCCAAAGTGCTGGGATTACAGACGTGAGCCACCGCGCCTGGCTGAGTGAATTTTAAATTAGGTTTCTACTTTCATGGTTAGTCTTTGACTTACTAAAAGGATATTTTGCATCTTCAGCTTGAGTTCTCTTTTGTGCTATCTTTTTAGATTTTATACTCTTTAAAGTTTCTAAACTTGATTTAATATGTGGTATTATAAGTCTATAAATTAGAACTCCTAATTAACATTTTGTGACCATCTAGTCACTGAATAATCTTGGGACTTATTCTAGAACTAGTAGAACTTTCTTTTCCTTTTTTTTGTAAAGAACTTGTTTTAAAATAATCCTTAATAGGCCTTTTGTTAACTCTGTTTGGATATTAGTTATGTACCCTTTTCTCTTTGCAAAAATGAAAGAGATCATTTCAAGTAGAGATTAAAGGTTTGTTTCTCATCCCTTTCTTTAGATTTAGTAACAGTTATACCAGATGTAAGCAAATTTGCTAGCAGTTTAGATTTCTGGAATTGTGCCAACTACACATCAAGAGACCATTTAGCTATATTACAGAAGTCAGCATCAGTTTCTTGTAGTAAGACAAGACCAGTTTTTACAGACTTTTCTATTTCTCAGTGGAACTTTACTCTGAAGATACACTCTTCCATTTAAATACTGGTTCCAAAACCTATATTATGTGGTGGCTGCTTAATACACATTTAACATTTTGGTTAACTTAAATCTTGTTGATGTGTATGCATGAATAATTGGGCTAGAAGCAGATACCTTTGATTATTGTGAAACTTCAAGTAAATACTGTGTGAAAAGGACCCCTTCTATCTCACAAATTCTGGCCCCTCAGCTCACTGTCTGAACAGTGATTCTCTTGCATATAATAAATTCCCTTGGCTTATGTATAACAATAAATGAAGTTTAGTATTTATTTGAACTTTTACCCCTGTAAATATCAAGGTTCTTTTTGCCTAAGTAGTAATTTGTGTCATTCAAGGAGTTTTTATTAAATATTATTATTATTTGAGACAGAGTCTCACTCATTGTCCAGGCTGGAGTGCAGTGGCACAATCTCGGCTCACTGCAGCCTCTGTCTCCTGGGTTGAAGCGATTCTTGTGCCTCAGCCTCCCAAGTAGCTGGGATTACAGGTGTGTGCCACCAAACCTGTCTAATTTTAGTATTTTTAGTAGAGATGGGGTTTCCCCATTTTGGCCAAACTGGTCTCAAACTCTAGACCTCAGGTGATCTGCCCACCTTGGCCTCCCAAAGTGCTGGTATTACAGACGTGAGCCACTGCACCAGACCTTAAATACTCCTGTTTAAGTGATAGTTTCATGTGTGAACGCAAGTCTGAAATAGGTTTCTTTGCTTGCCAGAAGCTATAACTAATTACCAAGACAATAGTGACAAACAGAAGGCATATTTTTCAAAGAGGAATAGTTTATATAGTGTTAACATTAAGACAAAATTTTTTTTTTTTTAAGACAGAAATCTTAAGTTTCTAATTTCTGATCTTGTTTGTTGGAATTTCTTTCTTTTCTTTTTTTTTTTTTGAGACAGGCCTTTCTCTGTCGTCCAGACTAGAATGCAGTGGCGCAATCATGGCTTACTGCAGCCTCCTGGGCTCAAGTTACTCTCCCACCACAGCCTCCTGAAGAGCTGGGATGGCACGCATGTGCCACCACACCTGGCTAATTTTTTAACTTTTGTGGAGATGGTTTTTCACAATGTTCCCCAGGCTGGTCTCAAACTCCAAGACTCAAGCAGTCCTCCTACCTCAGCTTCCCAAAGTGCTAGGATTACAGAAGTGAGCCACTGTGCCTGGCCCTTGTTTGGATTTCTACACTCATCTGTGAAATACATTCTGTTTTCTATGCAGGATGGATCCATTCTCAAATAAACAACGCTTAAGTATCATTAGTTCAAACTGGAGTCAAATAAAGAAATGTCAGCGTTAGAAGGAGCAAGTGATAGTTATCCAGCCCCTTTATTCCTTTTTAGTGCACATCAGAGATAAAGAACATGAAGTTTATAGTGTATTTGCATTCTTTCACTTTTACATTTGTTGATTTTGAATAATATTCAGGGGCTGTCTGATAACCTGTGTAGGTTTCCATATGGCTATATACAAAGTATATGAGTGTAGAATAGTTTTAAATTTTGTCTTGGTTATATTTGGTAAGTTTTAAAACATTATTTAAATAGCCTTAAGGTGATATGGATTGCTTTAGTGACTGCTGTTCTAGGAATTTTGTTGGCTTATTACTGATTATAGAGGGAATGTTTTATGTTACTGATTATAGAGGGAACCAGTTCAGGTTAGGTGCCTAACCAAGTGAAACGTTTTTCATAATATAAGGTTTAATAGTGATAATTATAAAAATAATGGTGAGTTCAGTGTTTACTCTATACCAGGCACTAAGTGCATTACATGTTCATATAGAGAACAACCCTAGGCACAGAGAGGTTATCTAATTTACTTTAGGTAATAAAGCTGATAAATGTTAAAGCCAGGATTCAAACCCAGGCGGTTTGGATCTAGGGTCAATGTACTTGCCACTCTATTGCCTATCATTAATGTAACTATACCATATTGCAATTATTTGTTTGTGTCATGTCTGTACTAGTATTCTTTTTTTTTTGAGACAGAGTCTCACTCTGTCGCCCTGGCTCGAGTGCAGTGGCACGATCTTGGCTAACTACAAGCTTCGCCTCCCAGGTTCACGCCATTCTCCTGCCTCAGCCTCCTGAGTAGCTGGGACTACAGGCGCCCGCCACCAAGCCTGGCTAATTTTTTGTATTTTTAGTGGAGATGGGGTTTCACTGTGTTAGCCAGTATAGTCTCGATCTCCTGATCTCGTGATCTGCCCGCCTTGGCCTCCCAAAGTGCTGGGATTACAGGCGTGAGCCACTGTGCCCAGCCATGTACTACTTTTCAGTGGAGTCTTAAGATCCTTGAGGGGTCGGGCACGGTAGCTCATGGCTGTAATTCCAGCACTTTGGGAGGCTGAGGCAGGCAACTCACCTGAGGTCAGGAGTTCGAGACCGGCCTGGCCAACGTGGTGAAACCCCGTCTCTACTAAAAAAAAAAGTACAAAAATTAGCGAGGCGTGGTAATAGGCTCCTGTAATCGCAGCTACTCGGGAGGCTGAGGCAGGAGAATCACTTGAATCCGGGAGGCGGAGGTTGCAGTGAGCCAAGATTGCATCATTGCACTCCAGCCTGGGGGACAAGAGCGAGACTTTGTCTCAAAGAAAAAAAGAAGATCCTTGAGAACCAGTAATCATGATTCATTCTTTTTCATTTGTGGTTTTCCCTGGTATCTGACATATAGTAGGGATTTAATAAATATATATTGAATGAAATGAAGAAAAGTTAGATAAATGGCGTAAGTCTGTCATACAGTAGTTCCTCCTTATCTATGGCGGTTGTATTCTAAAACTCCCAATGGTATGCCTGAAACCACAGATAGTACCAAAACTTATATACACTATGTTTTTCCATATACATGATAAAGTTTAATTTTTACATTAGAAATAGTAAGAAATTAACATTAATAAAAAATAGAACCGTTATAACAATATACTGTAATAAAAGTTACGTGAATGTTGTGTGTGTGTGTCTGTCTCTCTCTCTCTTTTTTTTTTTTTGAGATGTTGCCTGTCACCCAGGCTGGAGTGCAATGGTGTGATCTCAGCTCACTGCAACCTCTGCCTCTGGGTTTCAAGCAGTTCTTCTGCCTCAGCCTCCTGAGTAGCTGGGATTACAGGCACACACCACCATGCCTGGCTAATTTTTTTGTATTTTTAGTAGAGATGGGGTTTCACCATGTTGGCCAGGCAACTCTTGACCTCAGATAATCCGCCCGCCTCGGCCTCCCAATTAGAATATCTTTTTTTTTTTTTGAGATGGAGTCTTGCTCTGTCACCCGGGCTAGAGTGCAGTAGTGTGATCTTGGCCCACTGCCACCTCTGCCTCCCGGGTTCAGGTGATTCTCCTGCCTCAGCCTCCTGAGTAGCTGGGACTACAGTTGCATGCCACCACACCTGGCTAATTTTTTGTGTTTTTAGTAGAGACGGAGTTTTACCGTGTTAGCCAGGATGGTCTCCATCTTCTGACCTGGTGATCTGCCTGTCTTGGCCTCCCAAAGTGCTGGGATTACAGGTGTGAGCCACCGCGCCCAGCCACAATATCTTTTTTTTTTTTTGAGATGGAGTTTCACTCTTGTTGCCCAGGCTGGAGTGCGATGGTCAGATCTCAGCTCACTGCAACCTCTGCCTTCCGGGTTCAAGCAATTCTCCCGCCTCAGCCTCCTGAGTAGCTGGGATTACAGGCATGCGCCACCACGCCTGGCTAATTTTGTATATTTAGTAGAGACGGGGTTTCTCCGTGTTGGTCAGGCTGGTGGCAGACTCCTGACCTCAGGTGATCCTCCCTGCTCGGCCTCCTAAAGTGTTGGGATTACAGGTGTGAGCCACTGTGCCCAGCCAATATCTTCTTTTTAAAAAAAATTATTTCATTTATTTATTTTTAGAGGCAGAGTCTCACTCTTGTCCAGGTTGGAGTGCAGTGGTGCCATCATATCTCACTGCAGCCTCAAACTGCTGGGCTCAAGTGATCCTCCTGCTTCAGCCTCCCAGTTAGCTAGGACTATAGGTATGCACCAACACACTAAGCTAATTTTTTAAAATTTTTTGTGAGTCAGGTCTGGCTTTGTTGCTGAAGTTGGTCTTGAACTCCTGGCTTCAAGCGATCCTCCTACCTCAGCCTCCCAAAGTGCTAGGATTACAGGCATGAGCCACTGTGCCCAGCCTCTCTTATAGTATCTTATTGTACTGTACTCACCCTTCTTCTTTGACATTTCCAAACTGCGAGCATCACTACTCTTGTGCTTTGAGGCCATTATTAAGTACAATAAAGGTTACTTGAACACAAGCCTTGTGATACATTGACAGTGAACCTGATAACTGAGATGGCTACGAGGTGACTAATGGGCTGGTAGCATATACAGCATGGATAGGTCGGAGAAAGCGATGATTCATGTTGTGGGCAGGATGGAATGGGAGGGCACAAGATTTCATCACACTGCTCAGAACAGTACAGTTTAAAACTTATGAATTGTTTGTTTCTGGAATTTTCCATTTAATATTTTCAGACTGTGGTTAACTCTAGGTATTGAAACTGTGGAAAGTGAAACTGCGGATAAGGGGGGACTTGTCAGGTATGCATTTCTTCATGTGCTCTATTCTGTTAACTTTATGGGTAACAAAATTATTTTGTATTTGGGATTATTTTGTTACCAGCTTTAACTTGTGTTTTACCTCCCTTTGAGGAATACTATCATGTTACTTACTCATTGTAAAGATTCTTTACAGTGTTTTAAATATTTAGAAAATGGAAAGCATAAAAAACTGCTGTAAATTACATAGGTTTTGCATTAAATGGAGAGGAAACATTGAATCATATTAGTAACATTGTAGTGTATGCTGTTTTTTTTTTTTTTTTTTTTTGAGATGGAGTTTCGCTCTTATTGCCCAGGCTGGAGTGCAATGACATGATTTCGGCTCACCATGACCTCAGCCTCCTGGGTTCAAGCGATTCTCCTGCCTCAGCCTCCTGAGTAGCTGGAATTACAGGCATGCGCCACCATGCCCGGCTAATTTTGTATTTTTATTAGAGATGGGGTTTCTCCATGTTGGTCAGGCTGGTCTCGAACCCCGACCACAGGTGATCCACCCGCCCTCAGCCTCCCGCAGTGCTGGGATTACAGGCGCAAGCCACCACGCCCAGCCGCGTATGCTGTTCTTAAGTGCGAAGCTGTAAGAGTTAGTTGTTCTCCAAATCAATGCTTCCTTTTTTTTTCAAGGCATTAGTAGAAACTGATGTTTTCCTGGTACTTAAGGAAGAGGAGGCTCACAGCTGGAGGGTATCAGAGATCTCTCATTGTTCTAGGCTCTACCAGGCTGATCCAAGGGCCGAGGGAATTATTATCTTGATAAACCTGTAATCCATGTTTGGATCTGCCACAGTTAGGGAAGCTCTGCTATAGAGTTTCAAGTTAATAGAATTAGAAGGGAAGTTAGGTAGTAGTCAGTGCTCATTTTATTTATTTGTGCCTTCTGTTTTCCTTTTTTTTTTTGAGATGGAGCCTCGTGCTGGCGTGATCTCGGCTCACTGCAACCTGTGCCTTCCGGGTTCAAGCAATTATCCTGCCTCTGCCTCCCAAGTAGCTGGGACTACAGATGCGGGCCACCATGCCTGGCTAATTTTTGTGTTTTTAGTAGAGATGGGGTTTCCCCATGTTGGCCAGGCTGGTCTCGAACTCCTGACCTTGTAATCCACCTGCTGTGGCCTCCCAAAGTGCTGGGATTACAGGCATGAACCACCACACCTGGCCTGTTTTACTTTTTTCTTGATCCCCAGATCTTTTTCAGTTTTCTTGCTTTTTTTTTTTTTTTTTTTTTTCAAAGAACTAACCATTGATTTCTAGACTTCAGTTGACTATTATTTCCTTATTAACTTCTACTTCCTTTGGGTTTACTTTGCAAGGGTTTTTTTTTTTTTTTTTTTTTTTTTGAGATGGAGTCTTGCTCTGTTGCCCAGGCTGGAGTGCAGTGGCATGATCTCAGCTCACTGCAATCCCTGCCTCCTGGTTTCAAGCGATTCTTATACCTCAGCCTCCTGAGTAGCTAGGATTACAGGCATGTGCCACCACACCCAGCTCATTTTTGTATTTTTAGTAGAGGCAGGGTCTTACCACGTTGGTCAGGTTGGTCTCAAACTCCTGACCTCAAGTGATCCATTCGCCTTGGCCTCCCAAAGTGCTGGGATTACAGGTGTGAGCTACTGCCAGTGTGCCCGGTCTACTTTGCAGATTTTAAAAAACTTCTTTAGGCTAGTCCCAGTGCAGTGGTGTTTATAACTTATCAATCATAGCCAGTTACAGATTTATTTATTCCTTCTTCACTCCCACTGCTTCACTTGACTACCCTTAAAAAAAAAACAAAAAACAAACAGAAGTCTTGATGGATGTTTGGCTTGTTACTTTTCAGTCCTTCTTTCTGTATATTCTTTTAAGTTATAAATTTTCATCCTAAAAATGTACTACTTTTAGCTGCAGCCCACACTTTTTTTGGTTTGTTTGTTTTGGGGGAAATTCTCCAGGCAGTAATTATGGCTGTTGTTGCTTACTGCTGCTTCTTTCCTCTTTTTGTTGATAGCTTTGTGAGAGTACTTGTAATGTTGACACACTGTAAAGGGTACATCTTAAAATATGTAATTTAGTAAGTTTTCTCATAAATGTAACCAGGATAATGAACATATTCATCACCCCAGAACATTTCCTCATGCCCCTTTATAATCCTTTTCTCCCCTTTTCCCTGCTCCTTCTCCAGGCAATTATGATTTGATTCCATGTTTTTTTTTTTTTTTGGATAGTCTCACTCTGTCACCCAGGCTGGGGTGCGGTGGCTCTATCTCAACCCACTGCTACCTCTACCTCCTGGGTTCAAGCAGTTCTCCTGCCTCAGTCTCCCGAGTAACTGGGACTTGAGGTGTACGCCACCATACTTGGCTAATTTTTGTAGGTTTTTATTTGTATTAATTAATTAATTTTTATTTATTTATTTAGAGATGGATTCTCACTCTGCTGCCCAGGCTGGGGTACAGTGGTGTGATCTCGGCTCACTGCAACCTCCGCCTCCCAGGTTCAAACGGTTCTCCTGCCTCAGCCTCCCAAATAGCTAGGATTACAGGCTTGTGCCACCATTCCTGGCTAATTTTTTGTATTTTTAGTAGAGATGGGGTTTCACCATGTTGGCCAGGCTGGTCTTGAGCTCCTGACCTCAAGTGATCCACCTCCCTCAGCCTCCAAAGTGCTGGGATTACAAGTGTGAGCCACCACACCCAGCCCACCCCCTACTTTTTTTTTTTTGAGACGGAGTCTCGCTCTGTCACCCATGCTGGAGTGCGGTGGCTAGATCTCGGCTCGCTGCAATCTCTGCCTCCCGGGTTCAAGTGATTCTCCTGTTTCAGTCTCCCAAGTAGCTGGAATTACATGCATTCACCACCACACCTGGCTAATTTTTGTGTTTTTGTAGAGACGGGGTTTCACCATGTGGGCCAGGCTGGTCTTGAATTCCTGTCCTCAGGTGATCTGCTTGCTTTGGCCTCCCAGAGTGCTGGGATTATAGGTGTGAGCCACTGCACGTGGTGATTCCATGTTTTTTAACAGGTAGTGTTTTTGTTGTTTGTTTCTTTTGAGACAGGGTCTCACTCTGTCGCTCAGGCTGGAGTGCAGTGGTACAATCACAGCTCACTGCAGCTCTGACCTCCTGGATGCAAGTGATCCTCCAACCCCAGCCTCCTGAGTACCTGGGACTACAGATGTGTGCCACCATGCCTGGCTAATTTAAAAAAAATTTTTGTAGAGGCAGGGTCTTACTATGTTGCCCTGGCTGGTCTTGATCTCCAAGGCTCAAACAATCCTCCAGCCTGAGTCTCCCAAAGTACTGGGATTACAGGTGTGAGACACCATGTCCAACTGTAATTATTATTACTATTATTATCATTAATTTTTGAGACGGAGTCTCGCTCTGTCGCCCAGGCTGGAGTGCAGTGGCATGATCTTGTCTCACTGCAACCTCCACCTCCCAGTTCAAGTGATTCTCCTGCCTCAGCCTCCTGAGTAGCTGGGATTACAGGTGTGCGCCACCATGCCAGGCTAATTTTTATATTTTTAGTACAGGCGGGGTTTCACCATGTTGGTCCAGCTGGTCTGGAATTCCTGACCTTGTGATCTGCCTGCCTTGGCCTCCCAAAGTGCTAACAGGCGTGAGCCAACGCGCCCTGCCATAATTATATCTTTTTTACATGCTTTTTTAAATTTATGTTTGGCTTTCTAACAGTATCCTGCATCTTTTTTTCCTCCTTTGTGTTTTTAATCTTTTTTGCCACCGTGTGTTTTATTTTGGATCTTCATTCTGATTTATCTTTCAACTCATGAATTCTTTCTTTAGCTGTATCTAATGTGCTTTTAAGATTGTCTGTGAGGGAGAGGACTGTGTCAAGTCATCTCTGTTCTTTAGGATGGGGTTTGTTAAAATTGTCAAGAATGTGGCCTACTTTAAGAGATACCAGGTGAAATTTAGAAGATGATGAGAGGGTAAAACTGATTGCTATGCTTGGAAATGCTTGGTGATGCAGGATAAAAATAAATACAACACACCCAACTACAGGATGATAGTTTGTGTAACAAACAGATACCATTTGTCAAGTTCCTTATACCCATGTAGAAGAGGATATAATAATCTGCACAGTGAATGCACACAAACTGCCAAAATATGGTATGAAGGTTGACCTGACAAATTATGCTGCAGTATGTTGAACCAGCCTATGCTGGCCCGCAGGCTTTTCAGTAGGGTTGGCATGGAAAGGATCTATGAAGGCCAAGTGGAGGTGATTAGAGATGCATTACAACGAGGAAAGCGTTGACGGTCATCCTGGTGCATCTGGATGCAGGCCTTGCCAGAACTACCACTGGCTAAAAGTTTTTGGGGCCCTGAAGTGAGCTATGGATGGAGGCTTGTCTGTTCCTCGCAGTATGAAATGATTCCCTGGTTATGATTCTGAAACCAAGGAATTTAATGCAGAAGTGCATCGAAGTACATCATGGTGAGAGTGTTGCAGATTACATGCGTTACCTAATGGAAGAAGATGAAGAAAGAATTCTCTCAGTACATAAAGAACAGCGTAACTCCAGACATGGGGGAGGAGATATGTAAGGAAGCTCATGCAGCTATATGATAGAATCCAGTCTATTAGAAGGCAGCCAAGAAAGAAATTAAAACGAAGAGGTGGAACAGTCCCAAAATGTCCCTTCCCCAGAAGAAAGATTGGGTAGCTCAAAAGAAGGCAAGCTTCCTCAGAGCTTGGGAAGAGGCTGCTGAGAGCTAAATCAAACAATTGTATATGAGGATTTTTCAGATAAAGACAATGAACTTATTGACTAAGCAGCTGAAAAAAAGGATTGAGGGTATATTTTCTTTTTTCTTTTTTCTTTTTTTT
>NW_016806950.1:293288-325939 GCF_001698545.2 Rhinopithecus bieti | reverse complement strand
ATGTTAGCCAGGATGGTCTCGATCTCCTGACCTCGTGATCCGCCCGTCTCGGCCTCCCAAAGTGCTGGGATTACAGGCTTGAGCCACCGCGCCCGGCCAATTTCAATCTTTTTTAATGTGGCCTCTTGAGAATACCATCTTGTACTTTTCATTTTCCCTATACCTCCTTCTATGTGATTAAGTTTTATCATGTATAGACATAAAGGGGGCCTGGCACAGTGGCTCGTGCCTGCAATCTCAGCATTTTGGGAGGCCGAGGCATGAGGATTGCTTGAGCCCAGGAGTTCAAGACCAGCCTAGGCAATGCAGTGAGACCCCGTCTCAAAAAAAAAAAAAAGGTTGGGGGTAGTTATGATATTATGATACATATGTTGGTTTTCATCCAGTTTCTGTCATAGAACACCCATAGTCCCTGTTATTTCCTACGTGACCAAAACAATAAACATATTTTACTGAAATATTTGGCCTTTTATTCTTGGTTTTTGAAGTGTCTTCGGAACAACTTCAGAACAATAAAAGTGAAAGACGGTCTTTTGTCATAATGTTGAGGCACTTTAGACCTCAGAAGCAGGCTTCAGAAAGCAATCTCTCTGTGACCTTTTCTTGCCTGCCTTTTGCCTGCTCCTTTTTCTCCCCAAGCAGGCCATATAAACTAAAAATATACTCTAATCATCCCCCAACATTCTGTCTTGGAGCTGACTACAAAGAAATGATATGATCTACCTTGTCTGATTGGAGGTCATAAGACCCCCATTTCAGAAGGGGTCCTGTCCCATACTTGGGAGGAAAGAATGTTGCTCAGAGAGGCCAAGAAGAATCTGAACAGAGAGGCTTTGCTGGGTTTCCCCACTCAGTCTGTTAGCATTAGATCCTACTTTTGTCCAATCATATTTCTACATGGTTGTCCGTGCTTCAGTCACGACTGTTCAGTGAAGTCCTGGACAGGGTACAGAGAGCTTCCGGATAGCTGAACACGCGGAGGGGCCTAGAGAGTGGTGCACCCAGGGAGGGTATGAGAGCTCTGCACCCCTTCCCACATGCCTTGTTCTGTGCACCTCTTCATCTGCATTCCTTGTACTATTGTTTATAATAAACCAGTACACGTGTTTTCCTGAGTTCTGGGCACTGCTTTAGCAAATTAATCAAACCTAAGAAGGGGATCATGGGAACACTGACTTGAAGCTGGTTGGTGAGAAGTTCTGGATGAGGCCTTAGCCTTACAACTAGTGTCTGAAGTGGGGGCAGTCTTGTGGGACTGAGCCCTCTCAGCCTGTGGGATCTAATGCTATTTCCAGGTAGATAGCATTAACATTGAATTGGATTAGAAGGTGCTCAGCTGGTGGTTATCTGCTGCAGAACTGATTGCTTGCTTGTTGGTGGAGAGAAATCCCCACACATTTGGTCACAGAAGTCTACTGTGTTGATGATTGTGGTGTAAGAGCAGAGGAAAAGCAATTTGATTTTCTCCACAAGATTCAACTAATGATTTACCTTTCATTGTAAGGTTATCATGCTCAAGTATTAATGTAGGAAGGCTTTTTTGATGCAGAGTGTATGTGTGTGTATATATATGTATGTGTTTCTAGAGGGCTAACCTTAAAAAGTGAACTGTAATAAGGAAGAAATGGTGTTTTAAACTTAAACACATTTCATCTGCTAAATCGTCCTAGTGAAATACCAACTTTAGTTAATTGAAAAAATTCGTTAATTGTAAAAAAAAATCTTTTCTTTTTTTTTTTTTTTTTTTTTTTTTTTTTTTTTGAATGGAGTCCCGCTCTATCCCCCAGACTGGAGGAAAGTGGCGCGATCTCAGCGCACTGCAAGCTCCGCCTCCCGGCTTCACGCCATTCTCCTGCCTCAGCCTCCCGAGTAGCTGGGACTACAGGCACGTGCCACCACACCCAGCTAATTTTTTGTATTTTTAGTAGACATGGGGTTTCACCATGTTGGCCAGGATGGTCTCAATTTCTTGACCTTGTGATCCACCTGCCTCACCCTCCCAAAGTGCTGGGATTACAGGCGTGAGCCACTGCGCCTGGCCCCGAAAGTGTTTCTTAACAATAATCAGAAATTGTGTTGTGTGTGAGTAGATATATAATTTTTTTTTTCTTTGAGACGGAGTCTTACTCTGTTGCCCAGACTGAGTGCAATGGTGCAATCTCAGCTCACTGCAACGTCTACCTCTCAGGTTCAAGCGATTCTCCTGCCTCAGCCTACCAAGCAGTTGGGATCAGGCGCACGCCACCATGCCCTGCTAATTTTCGTATGTTTAGTTTTACCATGTTGGCCAGACTGGACTCAAACTCCTGACCTCAAGTGATCCTCCCACCTCGGTCTCCCAAAGTGCTAGGATTACAGGTGTGAGCCACCGTGCCTGGCCCCCAATCTTTAATTAAGAAGCAGGTGCCGAGACGTTCTTCGCCGAGAGTCGTCGGGATTTCTTGCTTCAACAGTGCTTGGACGGAACCCGGCGCTCCTCCCCCATCCCGGCCGGCCGCCCATAGCCAGCCCTCCGTCACCTCTTCACCGCGTCCTCGGACTGCCCCAAGGCCCCCGCCGCCGCTCCAGCGCCGCGCAGCCACCGCCGCCGCCGCCTGTCCTTAGCCTCCGCCCATGACGACGCCGTCCACCTCGCAGTGCGCAGAACTTACCACCAGGACTCAGAGGCCGCCATCAACGCCAGATCAACCTGAAGCCTACGCTTCCTACGTTTACCCTGTCCATGTCTTCTACTTTGAGCCGCGATGATGTGGCTTGAAGAACCTTCTGCCAAATACTTTCTTCACCAGTCTCATGAGGAAAGGGAACATGCTGAGAAACTGGATGAAGCTCCAGAACAACCGAGGGGCCACAAATCTTCCTCAGGATATCAAGAAAACCAGACGTACTTGACGTACTAACTAGGATCGGAGAGCGTGTGCTGAATGGCCGAGTGGGAGTCGTGCTTGTACATTGCGCCCAAAAAAGAGTGTGAATCAGTCCACTACGGAACTGCACAAAACTGGCCACTGGACAAGAAATGACCCCCATTTTGTGTGGACTTCATTGAACACATTACCTGAATGAGCCAGGTGAAAAGGGCCAGCTAAGTAATTGAGGTGACCACAGTTTGAGTGATCTAACTTGCCGCAAGAATGGGTAGCACTTCTTTTCCGAACTGGCTTTAGGCAGAGATATCTTGGCTGAGCACATTGCAGCACCCTAAGGGAGACAGTGAATAATGAAAGCTAAAAGCCTCAGGCTAATTATCCCCATAGCCATGGGGTGGACTCCCTGGTCACCAAACAAGTAGCATGGCATGTTGGTTTCCTTTACCTTTTCTATAAAGTTGTACCAAAACTATCCGGACGTTAAGTTCGTGGTTGAGTTTTAACCAGCTTCTAAAGCCAATATCCTTACGAAATAAAGAAAATTTGGGTACCCAGGAAAAAAAAAAGAAAAAAAAAAAAAAAAGGTGCCAGGCACAATGGTATACTCCTATAATCTCAGCAACTCAGGAGACTGAGGTAGGAGGACTGCCAGTGCTTGAGCCTAGGAGTTTGAGACCAGTCTGCACAACATAGTGAGACCTTTATCTCAATTTTAAAAAGAAAGAATTAGGTAATGATATGATTTTAATTTTATAGGTGTGGAAACAGGCTTAGTGAATTGAATAATCATGTATATCTTATAAGATTCTCTCATATTCCATTTTTTAAAGTTTTTGATCAAGTTTAAGTTGTACTGATACACTATATAAAGTGTCTATTTACAATGCTTAATTTACATATGTATACATTTCCAAATATGAATATATTGCAAACTGTATTAGTTATTAGTGAATATTCATCATATCAGTATTATATATTACTATAATATATATACTAATTACATATTAGTATTAATGTAAACATTAATTTAGAAATACTTTTTTCTCCAGTGAAACCTCTTCAGACTTCTCATATGCATCTTCAATATTTATGGGTTTTTACTCTTTGAACAATCTAACAGTTCCAGAGCAATTATTATCTTCTAAGGTGTTTGAGATGGATCCTTATTTGAATCAATATATTATGTTGTGACTGGAAATTTTATCCCTAGCCATGTCTCTATTCACATAACATTAGTCAATGTGATTTTTCATTAATATATTTCATATAAGTAATATTAATGATCTCCATGACATAATTACTTAGTCTGTTGCTTTTGAATGATTCGTTCATTCTACAGATATTTACTGAACACACACTATGTGCCAGAAACCGCTAGCATTGGAAGTAGAGCTGTGAACAAAACCAAGCATCAACATTTCTGATATTTGAGAACATAGGCAACAAGCAAATATGTGATATAAAGTAGTGATAAGTGCTGTAAAATCACAAGAGGGTATAGAGTGAGGATTGTTCTTCAAGTTGATAGAACAGATCTTTAAATAAGTGATTTGAGGCCGGGTGCAGTGGCTTACGCCTGTAATCCCAGCACTTTGGGAGGCCGAGGCGGGCTGATCATGAAGTCAAGAGACCAAGACCATCCTGGCCAATGTGCTGAAACCCTGTCTCTACTAAAAATACAAAAATTAGCCAGGCGTGGTGGTATGCGCCTGTAGTCCCAGGTACTTGGGAGACTGAAGCAGAAGCGCTTGAACCTGGGAGACGGAGGTTGCAGTGAGCTGAGATCATGCCACTACATGCCAGCCTGGGCGACGTAGCGAGACTCCATCTCAAAAAAAAAAAAAGAAGTGATTTGAGGCTTTGTGTGGTGGTTCATGCCTGTAATCTCTGCACTTTGGGAGGCTGAGGCAGGATGATCGCTTGAGCTTGGGAGTTTGAGGCCAGCCTGGGCAACATGGTGAGACCCCATGTCTATAAAAAAATTAGTCGGGTGTGGTGCTGGGAGCCTGTAGTCCCAGCTATTTGGGAGACTGGGTTGGTAGGAACACTTGAACCTGAGAGGTCAAGGTTGCAGTGAGCCGAGAGGGTACCACTGTACTCCAGGTTGGGCAACAGAGTGAGACCCTGTCTCCAAAAAAAAAAAAAAAAAAAAAAAAAAGGTGATTTAAGCAGAGGCCTGAATGACATAAAGTGTTTAGATATCTGGAGAAAGACTTTGCAAGCAGATTCAGAAACCCTGGGGTTGGAAAATGCTTGCAGTCTTTGAATCGTAAAAGAGGCACCAGCAGCGTGACTTCCAGTTATTGTGCTACACCCTGCACATTTTTTGTTTTTCTCTTTCGAGACAGGGTCTCACTCTGTCACCTAGATGGGAGTGCAGTGGCATGATCATGGCTCACTCTAGCTTCAAACTCGTAGGCTTCAGCAATGCTCTTATCTCTGCCTTTGGAGTAGCTGCGATCATAGGTTTGTGCCACCATGTCTGACTAATTTTTTAAAATTTTTCCTGTGTTGCCCTGGCTGGTTTTGAACTGCTAGGCTCAAGCGATCCTCCTGCCTTGGCCTCCCAAAGTGCTGGGATTTCAGGCAAGAGCCACCATGCCTGGCCCTGGGCAACATTTTTATTGTCAGTCATTTAATAGTGGATGTGTAGTGATATGTCATTGTGATTTTAATTTGCCTTTCCTTAATGACTAGTGATGTTGAACACTTTTTATATGTGCTTTTTTTTTTTTTTTTTGCCATTTATATATTTTCGTTTGTGAAGTTTAAGTCTTGCCATTTTAAATTGGGTTGTTTACGTTTTATTCAACAGCTGTAGGTATTTTCTGTATTTTCTTTCTTTTTTTTTTTTTTTTGTTTTGATGCGGAGTCTCACTCTGTCTCCCAGGCTGGAGTGCCGTGGCACAGTCTCAGCTCACTGCAACCTCCGCCTCCCAGGTTCAAGCGATTCTCCTGCCTCAGCCTCCCAAGTAGCTAACAGGCATGCACCACCACGCATGCATGGTCCACCCACCTCGGCCTCCCAAAGTGCTGGGATTACAGGCATGAGCAACCGCGCCCAGCCCAGAAAGGAACATTCTTAAGCATTGAAGTGATTCTTGTCAAATTTGATTTCTATTCAAATTTAGGAGCTGGACCAGGCACTGTGGCTCACCCCTGTAATTCCAGCACTTTGGGAGGCTGAGGTGGGTAGATTGCTTGAGTCCAGGAATTTGAGACCAGGCTGGGCAACATGGCGAAACCCTGTGTCTACTAAAAACACAAAAAATTAGATAGGCCTAGTGGCACCCCACGCTTGTAGTCCCAGCTACCCCTGAGGCTGAGGTGGGAGAATCTCCCAAACCTGATGAGAAAGGCTGCAGTGAGTTGAGATAGCGCCACTGTACTCCAGCCTGGGCAACCAAAGTGAGATCCTGTCTCAAAAAAACAAAACAAAACAAAACAAATTTAGGAGCTAGCTTACGACTGTAGAAATAATTTTGGCAATAGAAGTAAGGAAACTGAGTTGTAGTCTAGCTAGTTAACATTTGACAAACCATTAACTTTATATGTCTCATTTTCTTCATCTATAAAATGAGGAAGATTTGATTCTAGGATTTATTAAAGGCCTTTTAAAATCTGAAATTATAGTTTCTTAATTGGTTTTGTAGAGATTTTGGCTTTATAAAAATGTGTGAACCATAGTGACAGTAGAAACATTTGAAATCCTGTATTTGGGTGATTCATAAAAGAAAAGAAGAATTATGGGCATCTTGCCTGTAAAACGTTATGTAATCTGAATCATTGTTACCCATATCATCCTGTGACTGATAAGGTACTCATGCCCACCTCCCCTCCCTTGTCTTTCTGTAATACTTTCCCTTCTCCCCGCCTCAATAATAGCTTTATTGATGTATAATTCACATACCATACATGTCATCTATTAATATTTAAAGCATACAATTCAGTGGTTTTTAGTCTATTTACAGAGTTATACAGCCGTCATCAGAATCAATTTTAGAACACTTTCTTTACTCTCCAGAAAGAAAGTACCCTCCCTATTTCCCCTCTATCACCTAGCCCTAGGCAACCATGAATCTACTTTCAGCCTCCATAGATTGCCCTGTTATGGACAAATATGTGGCTGGTTTCTTAGTCTAATGTTTTCAGGGTTATTCACATTGTAGCATGTGTCAGCTATTTCATTTCTTTTTATTGTCAAATAACATTCAGTTGTATGGATATACCACATTTTATCTGTTCCATCTGTTGATGGACATTTGAGTTGTTTTAATTGTGGGGCTATTATAAATAATGCTACTATGAACATTTGTATACAAACATGTGGACATGTGTTTTCATTTCTCTTGGATATATACTTAGGAATGGGATTGCTGTATCACATGATACCTCTATATTTAACCTTTTGAGGAATTGCCAAACTGTTTTCCAAAAATGGCTGCACCATTTTACATTCCCACTAGCAATATATGCTCCAGCTTTTCTGCATCCTCCCTTATACTTTTTTTTTTTCTTTTTTTGAGACAGAGTCTTGCTCTGTTGCGCAGGCTGGAGTGCAGCGGCACAATCTTGGCTCACTGCAACCTCTGCCTCCTGGGTTCAAGTGATTCTAAATTATCATGCCTCAGCCTCCCACATAGCTGGGACTGCAGGCGTTTGCCACCATACCTGGCTAAGTTTTGTATTTTTAGTAAAAACGGGGTTTTGCCATGTTGGCCAGGCTGTTCTCGAACTCCTGACCTCAGGTGATCCACACTCCTTGGCCTCCCAAAATGCTGGGATTATAGGTGTGAGCCACCGTGTCTGGCCTGATTGGCCAGCTTTTCATTTGGAATGGGGATAGGACATAGTTGGAAGTTGGTCTCTTTGGTTATTTCTCTAACATGTCTAAGCATCCTGAAGTATCAGTCAAATAAGCAGTCTCCTCTCATTCCTGGCAGAAAGTAAGTCAAAGCCTTAATTCAATTTGCACACCAGTTTTCATGTAACAACAAATAATATATATTTTTTTGAGATGGAGTTTTGCTGTTGTTGTTTAGGCTGGAGTACAATGATGCGATCTTGGCTCACTGCAACCTCTGCATCCTGGGTTCAAGCGATTCTCCTGCCTCAGCCTCCCAAGTAGCTGGGATTACAGGCATGCGCCACCACAGCTGGCTAGTTTTGTATTTTTTAGTAGAGACGGGGTTTCTCTGTGTTGGTCAGGCTGGTCTTGAACTCCTGACCCCAGGTGGCCTGCCTGACTTGGCCTCCCAAAGTGCTGGGATTACAGGTGTGAGCCACCGCGCCCAACCACAACCAATAATTTTACCAGAAGTGGGTATGATTTATATCTTAGTTTGAATTGCTACTTATCTTTGGGGGAACAGACCTTTTCTTGATGTATCTTTAACACTGAAATCTTGGCAAGTTGCCACGTATCAAATGTTCATGAGTAAGACTGCAATATCACAATATTATAGTCACACAGAAATCTGATAGAAAAGCATCACATTGATAAAGCCTTGTTTCCTGTACATCACTGATGTTTTGTGAATTTATAAAGAATTTGTAATTATTTTTAAGGAGCATATTTAATGTAGGTAATGTAGCCTAGAATAGGCTAATTTGAAATGAAACTCTTGCTAATAGGAACTTAATTCACCAAATTAAGAATATTTAGTTTTTGTAGAGATTTTGCTTTTGAAAGTGTTGCAGTCTTTATTTCTTCTTGTCAGGCCAGTCAGAATTGTGAAGTAATTTTTTTTTTCTTATTCCAGAAATACATGCTACAGGATTTAACTATCAGAATGAGGATGAAAAAGTCACCTTGTCTTTCCCTAGTACTCTGCAAACAGGTGAGAGACATGGCTTTTGTAAAATCTCATGACAAATACAGTGACATCTGACTTCTTCCAGAGAAATTTATTGCATGCCATTTTTTCCCTCATTGTTATTAACAGATAAAGTATTAAGAGCTTTTTTTTTTTTTTTTTTTTTTTTTTTTTGACAGAGTCTCACTCTGTTGCCCAGGCTGGAGTGTAGTGGCATGATCTTGGCTCACTACAACCTCTACCTTCCATGTTTGAGCGATTCTCCTGCCTCAGCCTCCTGAGTAGCTGGGATTACAGGCGCCTGCCACCACACTGGCTAATTTTTTTGTATTCTTAGTAGAGACAAGGTTTCACCATGTTGGCCAGGCTGGTCTTGAACTCCTGATCTCAAGCAGTCTGCCCGCCCTGGCCTCCCAAAGTGCTGGGATTACAGGCGTGAGCCACCGCGCCCAGCCATATTAAGAGCTTTTTAAAGAGTTTTATTGCAACTTTTGGGCCACCAGCATTTCCTTCTACAGAAGTTGGGCTACGAAAAGCAAGGTTTCCACCTCCTGTCACTCTATATTCTCTTTAAACAAACAAGCCAAGAAGAACAGGACAAAAACTGAAGATCATTCTACTCTAGAATGTAATGTATTGTTTTTCAGTTTTACCTTTTTAAAAATACCTTTACCTAGGCCGGGCGTGGTGGCTCACACCTGCAATCCCAGCGCTTTGGGAGGTGAAGGTGGGCAGATCACTTGAGGCCAGGAGTTAGAGACCAGCCTGGCCAACATGGCAAAACCTCGTCTCTACCAAAAAATACAAAAATTACCCGGTGTGGTGATGCATCCCTATAATTCCAGCTACTCGGAAGGCTGAGGCAGGAAAATCGCCAGAACCCAGGAGGTGGAGGTTGCAGTGAACCAAGATTGTGCCAGTGCACTCCAGCCTGGGTGATAGAGTGTGACTCTGTCTAAAACAAACAAACAAAATACCTTTACCTAGCTCCCCATCTTCTACTAATTGAATCCAAATCCCTGAAGTGCATGGTCACAGATGATTTTAATGTACAACCAGAGATCAGATAGGTATTGTGTTACAGAGTGCACAGAAAGAAAGATACGTTGATATGTTACTATTGTTAGGTGTAAAAGCACAAAGAAATAGACTTTCTGAGCTTAGTGTATGTGGAAGAAATTATATACAAATCAATTGGTGAAGTACTAAGACTGATGAATGAACAAATGAAAAGGAACAGATAATTCAAAAGGAAAAAAATGTAAATGACTAATAAACATGTGAAAAGATATTGAGCCTCCTAGTAATGAGAAATTTTTGCTTCTCATGTGAGCTGAAATTTAAAAAATTCCCAATGATATGGCTGCCTTGATATTGCTGGGGGGAGTATAAATCCATGTAATTTTTTTGAAAAGTGTCCTGGCAGTATATCCAGAGCCTAAATATGCTCACGTCTTTTGACCCAGCAATTCTGCTAATAGGAATATATATATCCCAAGGAAAAGTCATAAATACAGAAAATACTTTATGCCCAGACGTGTCTGAGATATTACTTATGGTAGTAAAAAATTATAATTAATATATTTGTTCAACACTAAGGAAATGATTAAGCCAGGAATGACATATCTATATAGTGAAATATACTTAGCAATTAAAAGTGAGGTTTGTGAATTCTTAACACTGTAAAGTGCTTATTATAATGTAAAATTGAAAAGCAGAATATAAAATTACATATTTAAGGTGATGAATCATGTCTCTAAATGACACAAATAAAATGATAATTATGTCTGGGTTATGTCTGGGTATTGACATAATTGGTGATTTTTATTCTTATTTATGTCTTTTATCTGATTTTCAGAATTTTCCTACTGAGAATCTATTGAATTAATATAAAATTATTTTTAGAAAAAAACTTAAATCAGAGATGTTTAGTCTTTTATTTCAGTGCTCTTGGAGGCCTTTTATGTGTGATTATTATAAAAATAAATGGGCCAGGCGTGGTGGCTCACGCCTGTAATCCTAGTACTTTGGGAGGCCAAGGTGGGCGAATCACAAGGTCAGGAGATCAAGACCATCCTGGCTAACATGGTGAAACCCCGTCTCTACTAAAAATACAAAACATTAGCCAGGTGTGGTGGTGGGTGCCTGTAGTCCCAGCTACTTGGGAGGCTGAGGCAGGAGAATGGCGTGAACCCGGGAGGCGGAGTTTGCAGTAAGCTTAGATTGTGCCACTGCACTCCAGCCTGGGCAACAGAGCGAGACTCCGTCTCAAAAAACAAAACAAAATGAAAAATGTTTTGCCATGAACATTTGTTAAAAGCTATTGAAGAATATAATGTGAAAAGGAAGGAGATTCTTTCTCCGATTTCTTCTACCTCCTTTGTCTGGTAAATCTGTCTAGAGATATTCTTATGTATATATAAATTTATGTGTGTAATTTAACTCACAAATAGGATCACAAATCTTAGTGGCTTATAACCACTGAGATTTCTTCCTTTCTTACACATGAGCCATGAAGACTGCTGATCATATGCAGCCATATCACCAACTCCGCTGGCTCCACTTGGCTCCCAACTGTCTTTCCAGGACCGGTAGTGAGTGAGCAGCCACTGTCTGTATCCTGCGTGGCAGAGGGCAGAGGCTTAGGTATGGGGAGAAAGCCAGACCACAAAGATACATTTAAAACTTCTGCATGGCCAGGCGTGGTGACTTACCCCTGTAATCCCAGCATTTTTGGAGGCTGAGGCGGGAGGATTGCTTGAGCCCCGGAGTTCGAGACCAGCCTGGGCAATACAGGGAGACGTTGTCTCTATAAAAAATAAAATAAAAAGTAAAACTTCTGTATGATGGTGTTATACTTGATGTCTACTCACATTTCATTGGCCAAAGCAAATAGCATGACCAAGCCCAGAGTCCCTGGGGTAGCATTTAACAGACATTTGAGGAAAGTTTCTAATTAAAGATAGGGCAAAAAGCAAAACTTTAAGTATAATAGAAATAAAGGAAGTTGGAAGAAGCAAAGACAAATCTAAAGAAAGTTAAAAAAAAACAAAAAAACCCAAAGCTAATTACTATCCTTAGAGAGTTAAGAGAAAGCATTGCATTCATTAAACAAGGACAGGACAGGCCAGGCGCGGTGGCTCAAGCCTGTAATCCCAGCACTTTGGGAGGCCGAGACAGGCAGATCACGAGGTCAGGAGATCGAGACCATCCTGGCTAACACGGTGAAACCCCGTCTCTACTAAAAAAAATACAAAAAAAAAACTAGCCGGGTGAGGTGGCAGGCACCTGTAGTCCCAGCTGCTCGGGAGGCTGAGGCAGGAGAATGGCCTGAACCCGGGAGGCAGAGCTTGCAGTGAGCTGAGATCCGGCCACTGCACTCCAGCCTGGGCGACAGAGCGAGACTCCGTCTCAACAACAACAACAACAACAACAACAAAACAAAAAAACAAGGACAGGACAGAATGCCATCAGATAGGAAGAATTATAGCAGGAAAACTTGGAAATTATGATAGGTATAAAAAACCCAGGAGAAGTTTTAAAGATGAAGTTAAGGAAACTTCTAAGCAGTAGGAAAAACAGATAGAAAACAGAAAAGTAGATTTGAGAACCAGTCCAGCAGAACCAACATCCATGTAGTAAAACAGAAAGCAGAGAAAATGGGAAGAGGATTTTTTTTTTTGAAACTGTCTCACTCTGTCACCCAGGCTGGAGTGCAGTGGCGCGATCTTGGCTCACTGCAAGCTCCGCCTCCCAGGTTCACGCCATTCTCCTGCCTCAGCCTCCTGAGTAACTGGGACTACAGGCGCCTGCCACCACGCCCAGCTAATTTTTTGTATTTTTAGTAGAGATAGGGTTTCACCATGTTAGCCAAGATGGTCTCGATCTCCTGACCTCATGATCCACCCACCTCGGCCTCCCAAAGTGCTGGGATTACAGGCGTGAGCCACCACGCCCGGCAGAAATTTAAAATTTTTAGAGTTTTAAATCTATATCATTACAGACTATATATATTCTATGTTTACACTGTGAAAAAATTAGAAGTCAATAGAAAAAGAGAATGAAAAAAATCCCTTCTTATATATTTGGAAAAATTATACCTCTGAATAATTGAGTCAAATAAGACTTGTTATGGAAATTAGAAAATATTTAGAACTGAATAATGAAATTACCACATACGAAACATGAGGGATAAACATGTTTCATATGCAGATAAAATGTTAAGATATTTAGTTAAGAAGAAAGACTGAAAATTAATTAGCTAATCATTAAACTCATAAAAGAAAAGGTAACTTGGAGAAAGTAGAAGAAAGGTTTAAGATCAGAAACAAATAAGTGAGGGGCAGAAATATTAAAAAACTGGTATTTAAAAATACTCCCAAAAGATGTATAAACCTAGCCAGTATAGAAAATAAAAGCATAGATTGAATTGTTCAGCATTAGGAAATATGGTAACCATTGTTCATTCAGTTTAAAAAGTTAAACATTCTATATTTGTCAAAAGGAATCAGTTTATTTGCTAGAATTCAGGGAAGAGTAGACAGAAACTTTCTAACATGATAGAACATATGTATTACACACACACGCATACACACACATGAGACATAATCTGTGCCAAGTACTGTTTTAAGTGCCTCAAAAATATTAATTCATTTAATCCTTTCAACAACCTTTTGAGGTAGATTTTTTTTGTGTCAAAGTCTCTCTGTCACCCAGGATAGAGTGTAGTGGTGCAGTCATGGCTCACTGCAGCCTCAAATTCCTGGGCTTAAGTGATTCTTCCACTTCAGCCTCCTGTGTAGCTAGAACTACATGCACAAGACACTGCATCTGGTTAATTTTTAAATTTTTTTTTTGTAGAGACAGGATCTCGTTATGTTGCCTAGGCTGGTCTCAAATGCTTGGCCTCAGGTGATCCTCCTACCTCAGAGTGAGGATCTTGCCATCCTCCCAATTGTTGAGATGACAGGCATGAGCCACTATGCCAGCCAGATTCTGTTACTTCTATTTTATAGATAAACTAAGGCAGAACAATGATTTCATTAACTTAAATAATTTGTCCAAGGTAACATAGCTAGTAAGTAGCATGGCTGGGATTTAAACCCAAGCAGTTTAACTCAAAAGTCTGCACTTTTTTTTTTTTTTTTGAGACAGAGTCTTGCTCTATCGCCCAGGCCGGAGTGCAGTGGCGCAATCTTGGCTCACTGCAAGCTCCACCTCCCAGGTTCATGCCATTCTCCTGCCTCAGCCTCCCGTGTAGCTGGGACTACAGGCGCCCGCCACCGCACCCGGCTAATTTTTTGTATTTTAGTAGAGACGGGGTTTCACCGTGTTAGCCAGGATGGTCTTGATCTCCTGACCTTGTGATCCTCCCGTCTCGGCCTCCCAAAGTGCTGGGATTATAGGCGTGAGCCACTGCGCCCGGCCAAAAGTCTGCACTTTTAACCACCACATTGTGCTATCTTTATTTTTCAAATTAAATATTTCAAAAACATAGTACATTTACATAGTTTGAAATTCAAATGCTATGCAATGAAATTTTGTTTGCCATTCTACCCTGTCTTCTTTCTCATCTCTATTCCTCAATGGAAAGAAATGAAATTTTCCTTTCAAAACAATACCCTGCTTTTGTAAGCATTTATACTTTTTAAGAACACAGAAATCACCATGCCATACATAATATTCTGCACCTTTCTTCTTTTCCCCTTAACTATAAATATTAGAGGCCATTTATTAGTAGTATATAAGAGATGCATCATTCTTGATAAGGTCTGTTTACAGCAGACATGCTAAATGGTGAAGCTATTTCAAATAATAACAGAAACAAGTCAGAGAAGGTTATGACCATTAGTATAGTATAATTTAACATAATTTTGACATTTTTGGCCAGTATAACAATTTCGAGCTAATATAACAATTGATATAAATATTAGAACAGAAAAATTATTTTGCAGATGTGACAATATTGAATTATTATTGTCATTATTACTATTGTTTCTTTTGAGATGGTGTCTTGTTCTGTTGCCCAGGCTGGAGTGCAGTGGCATGATCTCAGCTCACTGCAAACTGTGCCTCCTGGGTTCACGCCATTCTCCTGTCTCAGCCTGCCGAGTAGCTGGGACTACGGGTGCCCACCACCAAGCCTGGCTAATTTTGTTTTTGTATTTTTAGTAGAGACGGGGTTTCACCGTGTTAGCCATGATGGTCTTGATCGCCTGACCTCGTGATCCGCCCGCCTCGGCCTTCCAGAGTGCTGGGATTACAGGTGTGAGCCATCATGCCTGGCCAACAATATTGAATTATTGAATATCTGCTTGAAATCATTGGCTTTCACATTTTCCCAAGGTTTGCTTTAAGAATGAAGTTAATCTTTTTCAGTACAGATTGCACAAGTGATCTGTCTGATATTGAAGCAAATACTGAGCTTATCTTAGGAGGACATTAATAACCTTTGTGTTTAGCTTCATCAAATTTAACAGTAATGCAAGCTATTATACAGCTAAGTAAAACCTACTTTTCTGAAATTGGCACCATTCTGGAATAGTGATTAAATTACCATAATTACTGTAAGGTCTAACCACCTTAGAATTAGTAGCTAAGGGTCCTGAGAATGGCTTTTATATGGAGAAACACTGGTAGTTGTCAGCATTTTGAAGAGTCAAAAACAAGGTAATAAAAAGTGGTGACACATGGCGAAACCCTTTTCTACTAAAACAAAATTAGCAAAATTAGTCAGACCTGGTGGCACACGCCTGTAGTTCCAGCTGCTCAGGAGGCTGAGGCAGGAGAATTGCTTGAACCCGGGAGCCGAAGGTTGCAGTGAGCCAAGATTGCACCACTGCATTTTAGCCTGGGTGACAGACTGAGACTCCGTTTCCAAAAGAAAAAAAGAAGTGGTGACACAAAGGCAAAGACCTTTATTTCCCTTTTGTATAAATTAATCTCTTTATTTTTATAGCATTTAGTAGGCTCATTAAATTTCTTATTATTAAAGTATTTCAAGATTTACTCCAGGTTTTACAATTGTTGTACTCTCCTAAGCTTTAAACATTTAAGGTTTTGATGGAAGTCCCAATTTTCAGTTGTTTACTTTATAAATGAGCTTGATGTATGTTTCAAAAGGTTTATAACCCCAAACAGATAAATATTTCATACATTGGATATGAAATAAGGTATCTAATTTGAGGAAGTGGTGTAAATTTTGTGTGTTGATAGGTGTAAAATTAGACAATTTGGCAATCAGTTCATTAATATGGTGTAAATTTGATAAATTAAGTTTATTAAAAAGTCATTTTTTTCTCCTACTTGCCCTAAAATTCTACTATTTGAATAGTAAGTAAATACTTTGTAATTGGTATCATATAATGTGACACTAATTAAATTTATTAATGATTTTTAAATACTTTAACTTGTGTTTTGTTTGAATTTCAGGTAATAACTCTTTCCAATACTTGTATTTTGTTTAGTATGCCACTTTTTGGAAGTGGTCACTGTCAATATCTTGTTATGGTTTGATGGCCTTGGAGATTTAAAACCGAGTAAAAGTGTAAGCAGCCTTTCTTATTTAGTTATGAGTTTTAAATCCACTTTTGTTCCAACTAGGAAAAAAATGCAAGTAGATTTACCGTGAAATACGAATTATTTTTAAAAAACATCTTAACAGTTGATTGACTTAGTGAAACAGATTGGGCAATTCCACTTACGGAATTGTAACATTTCCTATCATTATAGTTTTTTCCATTAAGGTAGTAGGTTTTATTATTCCTGTTAGACGCGCTTCTTTGCTAACTTTCTTATTATATGTGATATATCATTTGCTTTTTTAGAATATAAGTGATATTCTATAAGATATATATAGTAATATTAATAATTTTTATTTAAATTTTTGCTTTATAGTTTAATTTTAGCATCATTTAGAATTATCAGTGATTTTACTGTATTCATATATACTGTCTCAGTAACCTGTCATTCTCTTTAAAGAAAAAAGTATTCATTGTCCTCTTTAGATATTCACAAGTATCTGATTTTAAAAAATAAACATCACAAATATCTATTCAGTAAAGCTTCAGTTGAATTGTTTTTTTCTCAGAATCATTAAGAATATAGCACTTTCATTGGTGATGACTTTGCTCTAAAGGTCTGAAATTTTCACTTAAATTACTTTCAGAACCAGTTTGAGGCATCATGCTAGAAACAATTTGTAGTTTGTCATTCACTTATTCTGTAGACTCGCACTCCTCGTAACTTTTGGTCCTTTCCAAAAGCAAATTCAACTTTATAAGATGAATATTTGACTTTGAGATCATTCAAAAGAATGTCAGAGGGGCCGGGCACAGTGGCTCATGCCTGTAATCCCACACTTCGGGAGGCCGAGGTGGGCGGATCACTTGAGGCCAGGAGTTTGAGAGCAGCTGGCCAACATGGCGAACCCCTGTTTCTACTAAAAATACAAAAATTAGCCAGGCGTGGTGGTACCTGCCTGTAGTCCTAGTTACTCACGAGGCTGAGGCACAACAATTGCTTGAACCCAGGAGGAGGAGGCTGCAGCGAGCCGAGATTGCATCACTGTACTCCAGCCTGGGCAACAGAGTGAACCTCTGTCTCAAAAAAAAAAAAGAGAGAAAGTCGTAACATTTTGAACAATGTCAAATGTTATTGCTCTTCAGCATTCCAAAATGACAATTTGAAACATTAGGATATAAAAGTTTGGTATGATTGGTTAATTACTTTATAGTCATGCCCTATCTTTGATTTGTTAGACTTCTCATGCTTTAAATCTTGATATAAGTAGAGCCTTTAAAAGGATCAACTAAAAAGTCAACATTCCTCTACTTTTTTTGTGACTTGATTTGTAAAACACAGAATGGGATTACTGTTTTGCCATGCATCTGTATTTAGCAGATGATTACTAGATAATAATTACAATTTTGTATGTTGTAAAAGAAACTAATAAACTCAAAAAAGCTCACTTTTGGTCTAAATTATTTTGCTCTTATACAACAATAGAATACATATTTAAGTTGTATTTTTATTTGCATTTAATAATTTATTAATTCAATGTATTTCTTTGTCAGATTTCAAATGATTGAGGTGATTTGTAAGAATTTGTTTTATGCCCTGTTGCTCATCAGATCATTGGTCTTCCCTATAGCGCCTTACAAAATTATGGAATCAGTGTTCCATTTGGAGTAAACATTTAGTGTCTTATCTTGATGACAGAGTAATTGGCTACATTTATCTTTCTACGCATGAAGTTGTATAAAAGGACCAATTCTCAGTAATAATGGATACCATTCTCAACAAGTCAATCCAAATCAGCCCCTGAAGGAGAAAGAAATTAAGGTTAGGGGATCATGTACAAGCTAAGTGTAAAAGTAGAAATCACCTACACCAGAGAGCCATTTTGGTATTTTGCCTTAAATAAAAAGTCTCTCCAATAAAAAAAAAAAAAAAAAAAAAGACCAATTCACAGTGTTATAATTGGCAGGAGAGATGAATTCTGGACTTAACACATTTTATCCCATTCTCATTACTTACTAATTGTATGACATTGGGCAAGTTATTTAGCTTCTCAGCCTCAGTTTCCTCATCTGAAAAAATGGGGACAATATCTACTTCCAGGTTTATAAATAATTATGTATATTTTAAAAGCACTATACACAATAGCACATGTCAGGCATTTAAAAATAAATGTTTGTTTCCTTTCTTGTTCTTATTTTCACATATGGGTAGTTTCAGGCTAAGTTAATAACTTTCTAGGCAGTAACCCTAAACATGACTTTCAAGAGTTATTTTAGGATTAGTCTGCCTTTTACTTTAGTAAGTACTGTATTCTCTCCATTGCCAGGAGGAATATTTGAAAAAGAAGGAATGATTTGAACATTGTAAATAGCTAACTGAATATAGTGTCTTGAGGATATATTTTTGATAACTGTGTTTAACATCTCCATAAAAGTGTGTTTTATCTGTCTTCAATCACAGGTACGGGAACCTTAAAGATAGATTTTGTTGGAGAGCTGAATGACAAAATGAAAGGTTTCTATAGAAGTAAATACACTACCCCTTCTGGAGAGGTGCGCTATGCTGCTGTGACACAGTTTGAGGTATGGGTTATTCTTCTCTAAAATATTATTATTATTAAATTAGGCATTCTGACAAAGCTGCGTTTTATTATGTGGGGTGATTATTTGAGGCTAGGTGCCCTTGGCTATGATTGTATTCGCAACTAATAAATAATAATAATTCACAATCTAATAAAAATAGAATTTTTATTTTATATTTAGCCTACAGAAAGGAGGGAATTAAGGGTATGGAGTGGGGAGTGATTATATACAGTTATACACACACACACACACACACACACACTCAAACACACGACACATTTTGATACCTGAATTGCCTGTATACTGTGTACCTTTCTTAAAATCGTCCTCTTAGTGTTTGATATCTGTGGCTTTTCCTACAGCATTATTAGCTGTTTTCTAGCATTCCTTTCCTTCTTTGACGTCTTTTGTTTATCTTACTGTAGCACCTGTGCTGTCTTTGATTTTTTTTTTCTTTTTTCTCCGTGTGTGTGTGCGTGTGTGTGTGTGTGTGTGTGTGTGTGTGTGTGTGTATATTTGGAGTCCTACGTAGGCCAGGGTGATTTTTATTTATCAAGTATTTGCAAATTACATAAATTGTTTTGAATCTGCTAGTTGTACTTTTAAGTGTTAAATCTAATTAAATTTATTTCTATACATTTCAATATGGATAAAGAAATAATTCATGGTATCCATTCTTATGTTTCTGCCCATATCCCTATATTGTTTGCTTGTTTGGGATAACCTGAAATTTTTTATCCAGTTTACTCCTAATTTGTTTTACCTGATGTATCTTCTCTTTCAATAATTTTATGTTACCTTCTGTTTAGAATAATATTTGCCACAGATATTTAGGTTTAATTCTATGTTTGAATGATTCCAATGCCTGTCTCTACCTGCTTTGAACACTTCATCCTGGAATGGTTGGCTGATGTACGTCTCTAAACAATTTTTTTTAGGAGAAGGTATATGGGTAATATAATTCCTGAGCCTTTGCATATCTGAAAAATCTTTCATTTGCCTTTATACATGACCAGATTTAGTGGGTATGTAGATTTGTTGATGGAAAAAAAGTAAAAAGAGCAGTTTTGACATCCAGAAGTTGTCTGGCACTCACAGCTAGCCCATGTTATTCTCCCTATTAGACATAATATTAGAGAATACCAACTTTAGACAAGGCTACTTGAGACCATAATAAAGTGAGACAAGGGCATCCGTAATTTTGCCTAGGCACAGTGCATACAAGATCACTATGCTACCTGCAAAATAACAAACATCTCCATCTCTCAGTTAAAATGAGTGACTACTGCTTCTTTACCAATTACAGTTTTAGATTTGCTCTAGTCTGGCCTCCATATAGTTAAGATTTATTGAGATACCTACCCGTCGAATTGCCTCATAGGACTTCTTGCAGCACTCAATCTAGAGTGAATCCCTGCTTACTTAGACCCTCTTCCAAATCATGTAAACCAAATCCCAAATTGTATGATGGGTTCTTTCTTACATTCTTACGGAGAGACCAGTGGTTTCCTATGGTGTGAGTTATCTTTTGCCATGAGTAATAGACCCAACTCATTCAATTGTGAGAGTAGTACAATCGGCTTACAATTTTTCACTTTCAAAAGTCTATGAATATTGTTCCGAAGTCTTCTACATCTCACTTTTTCAAGAGGAGGGGTCACAGACTAAAATGTTACTTCTTCCTTTGTAGGTAAGATGTTGTTTCATTTTGCTTGATTTTCTTTCTGCTTGCTTATTAAATTATATCTTGACTGAAAATTAAACTGTTTTTTAAACCAGGTGTTCACTTTTCATTGATTTTTGCATAGTACTTGGTGAACCCTATTGATTTTTAGATTCAGATTTTTTTTTTTTTTTTTTTGAGACAGAGTCTCGCTCTGTTGCCCAGGCTGGAGTGCAGTGGCCGGATCTCAGCTCACTGCAAGCTCCGCCTCCCGGGTTTACACCATTCTTCTGCCTCAGCCTCCCGAGTAGCTGGGACTACAGGCGCCCACCATCTCGCCCGGCTAGATTTTGTATTTTTTAGTAGAGACGGGGTTTCACCGTGTTAGCCAGGATGGTCTCGATCTCCTGACCTCGTGATCTGCCCGTCTCGGCCTCCCAAAGTGCTGGGATTACAGGCTTGAGCCACCGCGCCCGGCCTTCAGATATTTTTTCAGTGTGAGTTTTTCTGTTATATCTTCACTGTGATATCCGTTCCATTCCCTTCTCAGTTAATACTCAGTTTAGCTCTAGAATCTGTCTCTCAAATGTATGTTTAATTGCTTTTATCACTTTGTCCTTTAGATAGTTTCAAACTTAAATCTTGTTATCTATGTCATTAATTTCCTCTAGTATAAATTCATTTCTCTACTGCTGCTGCTTCTAATTTAAATGCTTCTGTGCTGCCATTTCTTTCCATATACTCTCCTTTCTTTTCAGATGTCTTATTTATTCATTGATAGAATTCATTATTTAATGTTTTTGAGAATGTAGTCAGCCATCTAAAATTTTTTCCTTGGAGAAACCCTTTTCTATAAGCTTTTTTTTTTTTGAGTCAGAGTCTTGCTCTGTCACCCAGGCTGGAGTGCAGTGATACAATCTTGGCTCACTGCAACCTCCACCTCCCAGGTTCGAGCCATTCTCCTGCCTCAGCCTCCCGAGTAGCTGAGATTACAGGCACGTGTCACTACGCGTGGCATATTTTTGTATTTTTAGTAGAGATGGGGGTTTCACCATGTTGACCAGGCTGGTCTCGAACTCCTGACCTCAGGTGATCCACCCACCTTGGCTCCCAAAGTGCTGGGATTACAAGCGTGAGCCATCACACCTGGCCTGTTGTTTCTTTTCATGATACAGAATCTTGTCATTGGTTCCATTTTATTTACTAAATAAATGGAACATTCTGTTTACTAAAGTTTCCTTCTTTTATAACTGATACCCTGCAGAACCACTAAGTTTTATTTTGCTTTCATAAGTTTGCTCTTTTTAAAATTTTTAGTGAAAGAATAAGGACTCAAGTAGGTCAAGTGGCGACAGTTTTATGTGTAGCACATGGAAGTGCCATTAAATGAATGACCTGTTTTGAATTGATAGAGTATCTGTCTTTATTCCTATTGCTGCCATTCCAGATAAAGAACAAAGCACATCAAAGATTAAGAATATTTTTATTTTTAATTAAAAAATAAAAGCCAGAGAGACAACTTACCATGTTTTCCCAATTTTGAATTCTTATAGCATACGCTTTACTGTTCTGTGCACTGTTATGTTAACATTATTGATTTGAAGGCATTAAATTTGAAATGTTAAAATGTAAACAAAAATTTAATTGTAAATAATTATAATATATTGTTAAAATCCATAGCAGATACAGTTCCTGGATAATGTTTATGCTGGAATGGTAGTGGTAGCAAGTGTTGTCTTTTCTTTCTAGTTAATGCCTAGCTTTTTGCCTGGCACTGAGGAGAAAGTAAATATTTGAACAAGGGAATGAATGAATGACAGAGGGAAATGGTGACTGCTTTATGAAATAATTTGTTAGGTTAATTCTAAGGTATTTATATTTCATATTCCTTTCTTAAGGCTACTGATGCCCGGAGGGCTTTTCCTTGCTGGGATGAGCCTGCTATCAAAGCAACTTTTGATATCTCATTGGTTGTTCCTAAAGACAGAGTAGCTTTATCAAACATGGTATGTATGTGTTTATAAGTTTATCTAAAATTTTAATAGGCTTTAGCAGATTTAGTTTGCTGATTAGATGGGATAATATGAAACCACCTACCACAGTCCTGGTATATTATAGGAACATAAAATATTAGTTTTCTTTATTTTCAATAGGTCTCTTTTGCTTTCTTTCTTTTTTTTTTTTTTTTTTCCCTGTAGAGTTGGGGGTCTCACTGTGTTGTCCAGGCTGGTCTCAAACTCCCAGGCTCAATCTGTCTTCCTGCCTCAGCCTCCCAAAGTGCTGCGATTACAGGCATGAGCTACCATGCCCAGCCAAGACCTCTTTTCTTGATAGCCTTATTTTGGAGGATTTTCCTCCTTGTCAAATTCCTTGTTAAATACATTTATAAGATTATCTACTTCTTTTAATTTAGAGAGGTTAATTAAGTGACAAGTTTAATAGATTTATAATAACTAAAAGCAAAAGGTCTTGGGCTGGATGTGGTGGCTCACACCTGTCATCCAAGCACTTTGGGAAGTCAAGGTAGGCAGATCGCTTGAGGTCAGGAGTTGAAGACTAGCCTGGCCAACATGGTGAAATCCCGTTTTTATTAAAAATACAAAAATTATCTGGGTGTGGTTGCGCATACCTGTAGTCTCAGCTAGTTGGGAGGCTGAGGTGGGAGGATCGCTTGAACCCAGGAAGCGGAGGTTGTAGTGAGCTGAGATCACAGTACTGCACTCCAGCCTGGGTGACAGAGCCAGACCCTATCTCAAAAAAAAAAAGAAAAGAAAAAGGTCTTGACTTATTAAATGTCAAAAGAAAGCCAGGTACAGTGACTCTTGCTTGTAATCTCAGTGCTTTGGAGGCCAAGGCAGGAGGATTGCTTGATGCCAGGAGTTTGACACCAGCCTGGGCAACATAGTGAGACCTCATTTCTACAAAAAATTTAAAACTTAAAAATTAGCCAGGTACGGTGGCATGTGCCTGTAATCCTAACTATTTGGGAGGCTAATGTGGGAGGATCTCTTGAACTTAGGAGTTTGAGGCTACAGTGAACCATGATTGCGCCACTGTATTCCAGCCTGGGTGACAGAACAAGACCCCATCTCTTAAAAAAAATATAGAGGCATGGTGGCTCATGCCTGTAATCCCAGCACTTCAAGAGGCTGAGGCAGGTGGATCATTTGAGACCAAGAGTTCAAGACCAGCCTGGCCAACATGGTGAAAAATCCCATCTCTACTAAAAATACAAAAATTAGCCAGATATGGTGACAGGTGCCTGTAATCCCAGCTACTTGGGAGGCTGAGGCAGGAGAATTGCTTGAACCTGGGAGGCGGAGGCTGCAGTGAGCCGAGATCATGCCACTCTACTCCAGCCTGGGTGACAGAGTAAGACTTTGTCTCAAAAAAAAAAAGTTGCAACAGAGCAAGACCCTGTCTCTATTTTTTTAAAAAGTTAAAACAATTCAAAAGATATAGCTGCGTAATGAAGTATATTTAGGTTTCTGGCTGTTTGTATTCTTGGAATGTATTCTCTTCACCAGCGTTATTGATCTCATTCATAAACAGGGTAAGCATTCCCCACCTGAAGTGTATTGTCTAGGACAGTCTTGTGTGGGGAACATGGAAAAACCTACTTCACCTGAAAATAACTGTCTTTTACATATTTACTGGGGGAGAGGATCCCATAAATAGAATGTCATTTTCTTCTCACATATTCATAGAAGAGGAGGCTAATATATTAAACGGAAATATTCATTCACACTTTAGTCTGAGTGAATTTATCAGTGTGTTCTTGAATAAGTCTTCCTTGGAAGGAAGAAGAGAGAGGGCTTGACGAAACAGCCTGAATAGGAAAAAGAGGGAGAACACCAAAGGAAATTAGGGACTTCAAAGGTAAAGTTGAAATTTCTTCAAATAAGCTTAGAGCCAACTTTGGTAGAGAATGCCCTAGATCTAGAAGTTCGTATCCTTTGAAATGGGAGATTCTGCAATTATATTTTATTTTATTTACTTATTTATTTTTGAGAAGGAGTCTCATTCTGTTGCCCAGGCTGGAGTGCAGTGGTGCGATCTCAGCTCACTGCAGGCTCCACCTCCCTGGTTCACACCATTCTCCTTCCTCAGCCTCCCAAGTAGCTGGGATTACAGGCACACACCACCACGCCTGGCTAATGTTTTGCATTTTTAGTAGAGATGGGGTTTCGCTGTGTTAGCCAGGATGGTCTCGATCTCCTAACCTTGTGATTCGCCTGCCTCAGCCTCCCAAAGTGCTGGGATTACAGGCATGAGCCACTGTGCCTGGCCCCTGTTTTATTTTTATTAAAGTCGTTTTCTCCTAAACTTATGTCAGTTGAAAAGTATGAAGCCCTTACTTAAATCATCCCAATGCCTGGATTATAAATAAGTATTCAAGAAAAGTCCATTCCTCTTTTCTTTCACAGGTCCTTGGTAGTTTTAACACTTCAGCCTTCAGCTTTTTAGTGTGAGTTTTATCAGACCACTTTCCTTCTTAAAGACAGCATAAAAGCACTGGATGAATTAGGGTAGAGAAATAAGCCATGCTAGAATAGAAAGGAGGAAAGAGATGCAATAAAGCCTACTGTTTTGGGCTGGTATTTGCTCTATGGTATTAATGTAAACCTATTTAAATTTTTCTTTTCTTTTTTTTTTTATTTCTTAAAGAATGTAATTGACCGGAAACCATACCCTGATGATGAAAATTTAGTGGAAGTGAAGTTTGCCCGCACACCTGTTATGTCTACATATCTGGTGGCATTTGTTGTGGGTGAATATGACTTTGTAGAAACAAGGTCAAAAGATGGTGTGTGTGTCCGTGTTTACACTCCTGTTGGCAAAGCAGAGCAAGGAAAATTTGCGTTAGAGGTAAATGTACTTGAAGAGGATTGTTTCAACAGTCCATAACTCCAGGTTGGGGAATTTACATTTCTGGTCAATTATTAGTACAGTTATTTATAATTTAATCTGAAAGTTGTGCTACTTGGTTTTTAATAGAACTTTGGAAATGCCAACCTTGGTGTTTTGTTATTTTACAAAATAATAAGAGAATATAAGAGTGATTTCTCTAGGGAATGGGTGGGAAAATACGTAGTTATATTTTTCATATCAAGTTATAAGTGGATTAAAGTTTGACCATTGTATTCAAAGTTTGGAGCTAAGGCAGTCTTCGGAGGTAGGGCTCCCTGGGATTCATTTCTAGTAATTTAAGATACATTGGCTTGCAACAGGATTCCTTTGTGGGTTTCAATATGAATTATAATAAAATATTTATTAGATGGTTATTTTGTTTATACTTTTATAGGTTGCTGCTAAAACCTTGCCTTTTTATAAGGACTACTTCAATGTTCCCTATCCTCTACCTAAAATTGATCTCATTGCTATTGCAGACTTTGCAGCTGGTAAAGTAAATTTCATTTTATTGCTGAATTGTAATAACTTTTTAAAATTGTGTGACTTTTGATGCAAGAGTATGTATATATATCAATAAATGTTTATATTTATTTTATGAAGGTGCCATGGAGAACTGGGGCCTTGTTACTTATAGGTATGTTAATGATGTATTACCCTGCCGTATCTTTTCAATCACTGATTTCCAAAGGGCTTCCCTCCTAATCACAGTTGAGTAGCTTCTGCTTTTTGATCTGGTGTAAATTTTTCTACCTTCCCCCACTTCCATGCACATTTTAAGAATGCAGATGGAGACCCCTCCCTTTGGTGCTACTGTCTGAGGGTATAAGATTTTAAAGTGAGCATCTGGCGTTAGTAGCATTTGTAGATATATTCTTGGCTAAGTTTCTCATTGCAGTGCCTTTCTTTCCTGCCAGTAGTTTCATAGCTATTTATCCAGCTTGGAGAACCTTCCCTAATTTCATCTTCTAGCCAAATTTTTACATGTCTGTCACCACAACATAAACATGTGAGTTGAATAACTTTTAAAAGCAGAGTCTGTCTGTAAACAAGTTTTTGCTTTCTACTTTCAGTTGCCTTCTTAGATGAGCTAAGTGTACAAACTGATAATTAAACTTGTGTCACATTAGGAAATATTTTCCTAATATTTCTAAAGCCTAACTTGTCCATCTCACTTACTGTCTGAATCTTCCCAACTTATGCATGCCCACTTTTATTGTTTAAATTTTCTTTTTTTTTTAAACACAGGGAGACTGCATTGCTTATTGATCCAAAAAATTCCTGTTCTTCATCCCGCCAGTGGGTTGCTCTGGTTGTGGGACATGAACTCGCCCATCAATGGTTTGGAAATCTTGTTACTATGGTATTTAATATTTTTAAGTGCTCAAATATATTTATCTTCATCCTACTCCACATTATTTTGACTATACAGTATTTCAAGTTTGGCTGCAACACTGTGCCAAAAAATAATTGAGTGATAGAAAAGTGTTATTTTAAAAGGTCCACTTTGAAAGGGCTTATCAGAATCTCTGCATTGAACAAGGATATATGGACAGTCTTTATTCAACAAACACTTCCTAAACTGTTCTACAATTTGTCTGCAAATGGGAAAAGTCAAGGTACTAATTTGGGTGACAGAAAAATATTCCTCTTAGGTGTAGATGCATGAATCATGCAGTGAGATTCTAGACTAATTGTAGTTTCTTGAGTCTTACTTGTTAATCTGATTCATAGCTGAAAAGTAACCTGATGAATAACAAACTGAGATCTTTAATTAGAGAGAAATGTTTTTAGGAGTCAATTTTTTCATTGCCTAAAATGTTAAGTTGAAATTTAATGAAATAAAAGTAAACAAACTGCAAAGTAACTGCAGAATAAAGCTGTATTAAAATTCCAACTGTTCTTTTGAAATCCTTATAATGTTTGCAGTAAATGATCTCTGTCCTTCAGTCCTGATTTTTCACTCTTACTCTAAATAAATACTATTTATGAATGCCAACTGTGTTAGAGCTTGGGAACACAGGATTTAATAAGTGAACTAGATGTACCTCTGCAATTAAATAACTGGATATTCTGGAGCCAGCTAGATTCCCTGACAGCATTTTAGGCTGCCAAAGAGCAGAACCTGATTTGAATGTAGATTGAGTCCATATGTCATATAAATAAGAATGTAAAACATTTAGCAACTATTACATGTCTGAGAGAGTTTCTACAGAAAGTCAACCCTTGAAAATAAATCTTTTCCTTTTATTTTAGATGTTTAAAATTTTGCAGGTGAAAAAAATTCTTTGAAATATAATTTCAGGCTGGGCACAGTGGCTCACGCAGTAATCCCAGCACTTTGGGAGGTCGAGGCGGGTGGATCACCTGAGGTCAGGAGTTCGAGACCAGCCTGACCAACATGGCGAAACCCCATCTCCACTAAAAAAACCCACAAAACTAGCCGGACGTGGTGGTGTGCGCCTGTAATCCTAGCTACTCTGGAGGTTGAGGCAGAAGAATCGCTTGCACCTGGGAGACAGAGGTTGCAGTGAGCCAAGATCATGCCACTGCACTCCAGCCTGGGCAATAAGAGCGAAACTCCATCTCAAAAAAAAAAAAAAAAAGAAAAGAAAAGAAAAGAAATACAATTTCATGTGAAACTATGTGTTGGTGCCTGTATTCAAGTATGTGAAGAAATGGCCTTTTCTTCTAATGCAGCGAGTTTGCTACTTTGTACCAAATAATTTTTTTTGCTTGGCTTTGAGAGAACTGTAGTATTTTATTTTGAAACTACAAGCAATAAATTTTAGTAGGGGAAATGTGTACATTCTTATTAAACAACTTTTTACTGGTTTTATGTAACTATTCTAGATATTAGAACTGAAATTTCAAGGACTGGGGGATAGGTTGGAAAATAAATTTCATTTTATACCAGTTTATTTTAGGAAGCTACTAGGCAAATAGCCACTTATCATTTAATATCAAAATATATATATATTTTTAAGACAGAGTCTCACTCTATCACTTAAGCTGGAGTGCAGTGGCATAATCATGGTTCATTACAGTCTTGACCTCTGGGCTCAAGCAATCCTCCTGGCTCTGCCTCCTGAGTACCTGGGATTACAGGTGTGTGGCACCATGCCCAGCCAATTTCTGCACTTTTTGTAGAGACAAGGTTTCACTATGTTGCCTTTTGTAGAGACAAGGTTGCCTAAACTGGTCTCAAACTCCTGGGCTCAAGCAATCCTCCCACCTCAGCCTCCCAAAGTGCTGGGATTACAGGCATGAGCTACCACACCTGGCCTTTTTTGGGGGGGACTGGTTGGGAGTGAGGAGTAGGATCTCACTTTGTCACCTAAGCTGGAGTGCAGTGGCACAATCATGGGTCAGTGCAGCTTCATCTTCCCGGGCTTACTTAATCCTCTTAGCCTCCCAAGTAGCTGGGACCACAGGTGTGTGTCACCATGACCAGCTAATTTTTTTATTTACTTTTTAAACTTTTTTAAGAGACGGAGTCTCACTGTGTTGCCCAGGCTTGTGTCAAACTCCTGGGCTCAAGTGATCTTCCTGCCTTGACCTCCCAGAGTATTGGCATTACGGGAGCGAGCCATTGTGCCTGGCCTGCTTTCTTTTACTAATAGGCTTAATCAACTTTAATAAAATTTAGATTAAGATCTTTAAAATTTTTTTAAAATTGATTTTATCTGTCAACTCATATTCTTTGTCCATTCCATTTACTATACATTCTTATTTAACAGGTGATAATTTTATATTCCATAAGTGCCTAAACACCATTCATTACTGAACTACATTTCTGTTTAATTTCACATAATTTTATATAAGCAGTACTCTTTTTCAGTTTGAGTCATTAGTCAGAGGTTTTCCCCAGTCATTTCCACTTTTCTTTGTTTGGCTCTGATAGTTTTCTGTTTTTGTTTTTCAGAGATAATCCTTTACTGTATACTAAATTCTACATGATTATATTTTCCACCTCCATTTGCCTATATTTATCTGCTGTCTTTTCCTTTTCCATGTATGGGCTTATTTTTTTTCCCCCTTCTTCCTTTTCTACCTTTGGTATTTAAAAAGTTACTTAGGACTGAGTGCAGTGGCTCACGTGTGTAATCCCAGCACTTTGGCAGGCTGAGGCAGGAGGATCACTTGAGCCCAGAAGTTCAAGGAGTGCAGTGAGCTACGATGGTGCCACTGCCACTTCAACCTGGGCAACAGAATGAGACCCTGTGTGGGTTTGGGGGATAAGTTATTTACAATGTTTTAAAAATATCCCTTGGCCAGGTGTGGTGGCTCACACCTGTAATCCCAGCACTTTGGGAGGCTGAGGCAGGCGGGTCACTTGAGGTCAGAAATTCGAGACCAGCCTGGCCAACATGGTAAAACCCCATCTCTACTAAAGATACAAAAATTAGCCAGGCATAGTGATGCACGCCTGTAATCCCAGCTACTGGGGAACACTCCAGCCTGGTGACAGAGCAAGACTTTGTCTCAAAAAAAAAAGAAAGGAAAAGAAAATGACCCTCAGATATAATTCTGATATCACCAGTTGGCCTTTCTTTACATCTCTTTTAGTCTTCTCTCTTTTTCAGAAATGTGAGTTCTTTGCCAAATGTTTTGAACTGAATTTTAGGTCATTAAATTGTAAGTTTTGGAGTATAGTGGAAGGGACATGTGAGTGTTTTAGATTAGTAGAATGACAATCATTTCATTTTCTTTAAGTATTTTCATCTTTTGTTTTTAGGAATGGTGGACTCATCTGTGGTTAAATGAAGGTTTTGCATCCTGGATTGAGTATCTGTGTGTAGACCACTGCTTCCCAGAGTATGATATCTGGACTCAGTTTGTTTCTGCTGATTACACCCGTGCCCAGGAGCTTGACGCCTTAGATAACAGCCATCCTATTGAAGTGAGCCATACTTTCTAACCATTAGCCTATGACTGCTCTCATTTACAATGAAATACATAATTTGTTATATAGATACTTTGGACTTTGAAAAGAAGAGAAAATAGCATGGGTGATTTTACTAGTTCATATTTCTAGTCTTGAAAAGCTAATAAGTCTAAGTTCTAATTAACATTTCTTTTTAAGGTAGGCAGTAAAAAAAATTGGTCTGGCCAGGCGCAGTGGCTCACGCCTGTAATCCCAGCATTTTGGGAGGCTGAGGTGGGCAGATCACCTGAGGTCAGGATTTGGAGACCAGCCTGACCAACATGGAGAAATCCCATCTCAACTAAAAATACAAAATTAGCTGGGCATGGTGGCACATGCTTATAATCCCAGCTACTCGAGAGGGTGAGGCAGGAGGTTTGCTTGAATCCGGGAGGGGGAGGTTACGGTGAGCCGAGATCGCGCCATTGCAACTCCAGCCTGGACAACAACAGCGAAACTCTGCCTCAAAAAAAAAAAAAAAAAAATTGGTCTTTGTAGAGCAAGGCCTATGTACCCATACACATTCATTAAATACCTTTCTGTTGAATACTATGGGAGAGGGCCAGTGTGGTGGCTCACACTTTGGGATGCCAAGATGGGAGGATCGCTTGAGGAATTGTTTGACTAGCCTGGTCAACATAGTGAGACCCCATCTCTATTAAAAGAAAAAAAAAAAAAAAAAAAAAAGGCCGGGCCTGGTGGCTCACATCTGTAATCCCAGCACTTTGGGAGGCTGAGGCGGGTGGATCACCTGAGGTCAGGAGTTCGAGACCAGCCTGACTAACATGGAGAAACCCCATCTCTACTAAAAATATAAAATTAGCTGGGCACAGTGGTGCATGCCTGTAATCCCAACTACTGGGGAGGCTGAGGTAGGAGAATCGCTTGAACCTGGGAGGCAGAGGTTGTGGTGAGCCGAGATGGTGCCATTGCACTCCAGCCTGGGCAACGAAAGCAAAAAACTCTGCCAAGAAAAAGAATAGTATGGGAGAAATCATACCTGTTGGTTAACACTATGGTTCCATTGTTTATATCAAGGAAAATTCTGGACATATTTTATTGTCAGGGTCTGTTTTGTGTATACTTTAATTCTCTTGACTTAGCCTATCCCTAGTTCAATTTATATATATAAATTTTATATCTAAAGAACTAGAGTTATAATCCTACTTCAACATATTAGGCTCCCATATAATTGTAAGTCATTACAATTAGTGCAAGAAATCTAATGTTCTTCACCTCCATGTCTTCCTCATGACTCCTCTGCAACTACCCCAAGAATAAACAGAACCATAGTGGCTTTTCTGCCAGCAGAACAAAGCCAGGACTAGAACCCAGGCTCTAGGGGATGACAGGAATCATGTTCTATTCAACTTTAGTATTACTAGTTACTACATTTTTTTGAGGACCATCATTATACATTATGAGTGAGTTAAAGGCAGAAAAATATAAGTTAGAAGGGTTTTCCTAGAAAGCATTTTATGTAATTTAGTATTACAGGCTATCTGCTTCCTGTCATAACCCTGAATCACACTGTCTGCCAGGTCAGTGTGGGCCATCCATCTGAGGTTGATGAGATATTTGATGCTATATCATATAGCAAAGGTGCATCTGTCATCCGAATGCTGCATGACTACATTGGGGATAAGGTAAAAAAAAAAAATTTAATATTTTGTTTTTTATGGTGAAATCATAGAGTTTTGCATGAAAAAAAGTCTCACTTTATTTGGATTAAGTTTCCAAATAGTTTCTGGCTTGTCATTTTTTTTAAATGACCAAAAAGAATGAGAATTCAATTATTTGAAGTTGACTACTGTGGTCTCTTAGATGAATGATGTGCAAGTATGTTTGGGAGTGGGAATGGGAGGCCTGGTGTAAAACTTAAGAGCAAGAATAGAAGGCATAGAGTATGCATTATTAAATAAAAGGCAGTAGGCATCAGAGGGATATGTATATTTCAGTGTATCTGATACTTGAGTATTTGAGTAAGTTTGTTTTTGATTACTAATATACAAATATACTATAAATTCTGAGATCTGACTTCCCTGGATTTTTAAAAATTGTGTTTTCTCAGGACTTTAAGAAAGGAATGAACATGTATTTAACCAAGTTTCAACAAAAGAATGCTGCCACAGGTAATCTTTAATAGCTTGAGATAGAAATGGAGAGAAAGTATTGTCACTCTATCCAGGCTGGGACATTTTATTTTTGTTCTGAATACTTAAGGTCAGGATCCATGTAATAAATAAATTAGCCTTATTTGAAGCTATGGTCAGGTTGAATATCTCTAATCTGAAAATCTGAAATTTGAAATGCTCCAGAATCTGAAACTTTTTCTTTTCTTTTCTTTTCTTTTCTTTTTTT
>NW_016806950.1:286969-290745 GCF_001698545.2 Rhinopithecus bieti | reverse complement strand
GCCTTGGCCTCTCAAAGTGCTGGGATTACAGGTGTGAGCCACTGCGCCCAGCCTGGATATTTTTAAATTGAGGTTAATTGAATGGGTATAATGGTCTTAAGTTTGTCAGTGATTATTTAGTAGTGATCTTGAACATGTTTCAATTTCTTTCTTTCTTTCTCCTTAACTCATCTGTTTATTTATTATAATTTGTAATTTTTCTTATAAATTAGAATGATTAAGTATATCTCAGAATAAAAGACCAGTTTTGGCCAGGTGTGATGATTCACATCTGTAATCCCAGCACCTTGGGAGGCCAAGGCAGGCGGATTGCTTGAGCCTGGGACTTTGAGACCAGCCTGGGCAACATGGTGAAACCCCATCTCTACAAAAATTGCAAGAAATTATGGGCCGGGTGCAGTTGCTCATGCCAATAATCCCAGCACTTTGGGAGGCCGAGGCGGTGGATCACCTGAGGTCAGGAGTTCAAGACCAACCTGGTCAACATGGTGAAATCCCATCTCTACTAAAAGTACAAAAATTAACCGGGTATGGTGGTGCATTCCTGTAATCTCAGCTACTCAGGCACCTAAAGCAGGAGAATTGCTTGACCCTGGGAGGCAGAGGTTGCAGTGAATTTAGATCATGCCACTGCACTCCAGCCTGAGCAACAGAGCAAGGCTCCATCTTAAAAAAAAAAAAAAAGGCCGGGCGCGGTGGCTCAAGCCTGTAATCCCAGCACTTTGGGAGGCCGAGACGGGCGGATCACGAGGTCAGGAGATCGAGACCATCCTGGTCTACACGGTGAAACCCCGTCTCTACTAAAAAATACAAAAAAACTAGCCGGGCGAGATGGCGGGCGCCTGTAGTCCCAGCTACTCGGGAGGCTGAGGCAGGAGAATGGCGTAAACCCGGGAGGTGGAGCTTGCAGTGAGCTGAGATCCGGCCACTGCACTCCAGCCCGGGCAACAGAGCGAGACTCCGTCTCAAAAAAAAAAAAAAAAAAAAATTAGCCAGGTGTTGTGGTGTGCACCTGTAGTCCCAGCTACTCAGGAGGCTGAGGAGGGAAGATCACCTGAGTCTGGGAGGTCGAGGCTGCAGTGAGCTGTGATTATGCTACTGCACTCTAGCCTGGGTGACGAAGTAAGACCCTATCTCAAAAAATACCAGCTTTTATGATAGAATTTACTTAGTTGCAGAAGAGGGCTGGCAAGGGGAATGTTAATTTGGCCCACTGTTTCCTAAACCTGAAAGAACCAAAGAATTAGCAGTGTAGTGTCAAAAGTTAAATAAAATTTTGCTTTGTTTAGGAAAATAAAAATATAAACATTTTAGATTATCATTGTTTATCTTCTAGAGGATCTCTGGGAAAGTTTAGAAAATGCAAGTGGTAAACCTATAGCAGCTGTGATGAATACCTGGACCAAACAAATGGGATTTCCCCTCATTTATGTGGAAGCTGAACAGGTAAACATTTAAAATCTTTCCATTTGTCTGATACTGTATTAAATGAAATTCAGTACAATGTATCAAGTTTGCTTTTCTGTACTGTAAGTTTTCTAGTGACATTTAAACCAGCGCTGTTACTCTTTTCTCAGTAATTTTACTGCCTGCATCATTAAAGTTATCTGTACTTAAGATGGAAAATAAAATGTTACCTGCTTTTCTTGTCTCCAGGGAAAATACTGTAAATTTTTGATACAATTCTAAAACCACCAAATATGGTTTATTCTAGAAATGCAAGGTTGGTTTAACATTTTTTTAAAAATTAGGCTGGGCGTGGTGGCTTATGCCTGTAATCCCAGCACTTTGGGAGGCCGAGGCGGGTGGATCACTTGAGGTCGGGAGTTTGAGACCAGCTCGGCCAATGTAGTGAAACCCTGTCTCTACTAAAAATACAAAAATTAGCTGGGCTTGGTGACACACGCCTGAAATCCCAGCTACTTGGGAGGCTTAGGCAGGAGAATTGCTTGAGCCCAAGAGGTGGAAGTTGCGGTGAGCCGAGATTGTGCCACTGCACTCCAGCCTGGGCAACAGAGTGAGACTCAGTCTCAAAAAAAAAAAAAATCAATATATTGATTTATAATCACTACATTAACAGAATCAAATGCAAATAGCACATCATCACTGATTAGATGTAGAAAAAACATTTGGTAAAATGTCATACCCACTTATAATATCAATTGTGTAAAGTAGATTTTTAATGTTGGTTGGACAGCAGTGTGATTTTGATTAGAATTGCAATTCATTAATTGGACTGTTATCTGAATTCAGAGAGGAGTACTTCGGTATGAGTTATACTTCAAAAGGACTGAGAATTACACATCATCCTTTAATGCCTACCAAAAAGTGATCTTAACTCAGCTTCATTAAATGAAATTGTTCTCTTCAATTTTGTTGCCATGGTTTTGTGAGCTGCATGGGGAATTAATTCCTGTTCATTTTTAGGGAAGTGGATTCATAGTTCTTTTTTAGTATGTGTTTTTTCTTGTGGTCCTACATTGTCCACAAAGCTAAGGATTTTATTATTATTATTTTTATACTTTAAAAAATTGAGAGGAGGTCTCACTATATCACCCAGCCTGGTCTGCAACCCCTGGGCTCAAGTGATCCTTCCATCCCTGCCTCCCAAATGTACTGGGATTACAGGTGTGAGCCACTGCCCACCCAGCCAAAGCTAAGTATGTTTTACAAATAATTTCTCAATGTGGCACTCTAAGTTATAAATTTGCTTTTCTGCACTTTTGTATTCTAGGTGACATTTAAACCAATTCTTGCACTCAAAATGCTCCCAAATTTACATGGAACATTTTCATATGTAAGCTTGCAGATTACCCTTTCAGAGCCAAATCTTAACTTTAAACATGATTGGATTTTACACTAAAGTGTGCACATTGGAGGACCTCTCAGTTAGATTGGCTGCAATAACTTGGAAAGGCAATTTAGGGAAAGCGATTGATGGATGATGTTTGGTGGAAAAGAATACCTGTAAGTTTAGTGACCTACCATTGTGACCATTCTATTTCTTTGCAGTCTTTTTTCTGCACTTGGGACTAGTCTGTTATAGGAGATGACTAATTGAATTTGATGTTGACACTGCATATAGACTGACTCTTTTAAGAATATTAACATACAAAAATTATTGTTGCTTTTCACCTCTGGGCATTTCATTCCCTCAAAACTATTAAACTATTGGCTGGGCCAGGCACAGTGGCTCACACCTGTACTTACAATACTGGGAGGCCAAGGTGGGAGGATTGCTTGAGCTCAGGAGTTCAAGACAAGCCTGGGCAACATAGTGAGACCTCATCTCTACTAAAAGTAAAAAAAACTAGCTGGGCACGGTGGCACGTGCCTATAGTCCCAGCTGCTTGGGAGGCTGAGTTGGGAGGATCGCTTGAGCACAGGAGGTGTTAAAGCTGCAGTGAGCTGTGATGGCAGCACTGCAGTCCAAGCTGGGCAACAGAGCAAAACCAAGTATTAAAAAACAAACAAACAAACTATTGGCCAGTTGCAGTGGCTCATATTTGTAATCCCAGCACTTTGGGAGGATCACTTGTGTTCTGCAGTTTGAGACCAGCCTGGGTAACATGGCAAGACACTGTCTCTACCAAAACAAAAAAACAAACCCAAAACTATTGAAATGTTAATGATTACACATAAAGCAGATTATTAATCCGTAATTTTTTTCTTAAAGCAGAACACACTTTTAAGAAATAATAGTTTATCCGTTAGAACAGAGAACACTAATGCCACACTTTTTTTTTTTTTTTTTTTTTTTTTTTTTTTTTTTTTTT
>NW_016806950.1:279371-284142 GCF_001698545.2 Rhinopithecus bieti | reverse complement strand
TTAGCCAGGCGTGGTGGCGCATGTCTGTAATCCCAGCTACTTGGGAGGCTGAGGCAGGAGAATCGCTTGAACCCAGGAGGCAGAGGTTGCAGTGAGTCAAGATTGAGGCGTTGTACTCCAGCCTGGGCAACAAGAGTGAAACTCTGTCTCAAAAAAAACAAGAAAAAAAGAGAGAAATCTTAGCTGGGCATAGTGGTGCACACCTATAGTCCTAGGTATTTGGGAGGCTGAGGGAGGCAGATTACTGGAGCCCCGGAGTTCAAGGCTGCAGTGAGCCATGATTGTGCCACTACAGTCCAGCCTGGGTGACAGAGTGAGACTCTGTCTCAAAATAAAAATAAGAAAAAAATTTAGGAAATAAAAAAGGAGATTCACAAGGTATTTGTAGTATTTAGTCACTTTCTTAGTTTTTGAAATTCCATGTTTCTGTGTGTTATTGGAGGCTGTGATGAATGAAGAAAGTTAGTAATACCCAGGAAGTGACGTCTCTAGCCTTAATCTTCTAAAAGAGGACTTTATGTGTCAGGGGTGAGGGCTAGGTGCGGGGGTAGGTAATTCTTTTTTTTTTAACGCTTGGGCATAATAAGTAAGTGAGTAAAGTCCAGTGATTATTATATACCAGTCATTGTGCTACGTACTATGACTGGCTCTTATTTTTCTCTCTCAGCTTCCTTATAAGGTAGGTCACATTATTTCTATTTTACAGATGAGGAAGCTGCGGCATAGCTTAGTTAAATTGCTCAAGGTCACCTATCTAAGAAGGTAAAGAGTGGGAATTCAAAATAGTTGGACTCCATGAACTTATGCTCTTAACTACCATTTTCATATATTTCCATATGTCATTAGATTCTTTTTACCTATAAAATTTTGCCCAGGAAATGAAGAGATTAGTTGAAAAAATCAAGAAGTAAAGTGTTTGTCTATACCTTTCTTGCTTCCTTTAAAACAACAGTTCTCAACAAAGGGGAGGTATATATGAGAATCATCAATGCCTTGTCATGTTCCACCCACTAAAAATCTGACAACATTCAACTCAGTTAAGACGTATGGCCTTCTGCCCTTAACCTTCCTTAGCAGTTAGAATTAGTTTTTTCTTTTTCTTTTTTTTTTGAGACATAGTCTCGCTCTATCTTTCAGGCTGGAGTGCAGTGGCGTGATCTTGGCTCACTGCAACCTCTGCCTCCCAGGTTCAAGCGATTCTCTGCCTCAGCCTCCCGAGTAGCTGGGATTATAGGCACCCACGACCACGCCCAGCTAATTTTTGTATTTTTAGTAGAGACGGGGTTTCACCATCTTGGCCAGGCTGATCTTGAGCTCTGACCTCGTGATCCACCCGCCTTGGCCTCCCAAAATGCTGAGATTACAGGCGTGAGCCACTGTGCCTGGCCTTTTTTTTTTTTTTTTTTTGGGTGAGACAGCGTCTTGCTTTGTCGCCCTGGCTGGAGTGCAGTGGTGCAACCTCGGCTCACTACAACCTCTGCCTCCCAGGTTCAAGCCATTCTCCTGCCTCAGCCTCCTGAATAGCTGGGATTACAGGCGCGTGCCACTACTGCCCGGCTTAGTTTTACATTTTTAATAGAGACAGGGTTTTGCCATGTTGGCCAGGCTAGTCTTGAACTCCTGACCTCTGCTGATCTGCCTGCCTCAGCCTCCTCCCAAAGTGCTGGGATTACAGGCGTGAGCCACCATGCCCAGCCTAGAGTTACCTTTTTTTTTTTTTTTTTGAGACTGAGTCTTGCCCTGTTTCCCGGGCTGGAGTGCAATGGCGTAATCTTGGCTCACTACAACCTCCGCCTCCTGGGTTCAAGCGATTCTCCTGCGTCAGCCTCCCAAGTAGCTGAGATTAACAGGAACACGCCACCACAATCGGCTAATTTTTTGTGTCTTTAGTAGAGACAGGGTTTCACCATGTTGGCCAGGCTGGTCTTGAACTCCTGACTTCGAGATCCACCCATCTCAGCCTCCCAAAGTGTTGGGATTACAGGCGTGAGCCACTGTGCCCATCTATAGAATTATTCTTTTAATGAATATATCTAACAAGGCTGGGCACAGTGGTTCATGCCTGTAGTCTCAGTACATTGGGAGGCCAAGGTGGGCAGATTGCTTGAGCCCAGGAGTTTGAGACCAGCCTGGGCAACATGGCAAAACCTCATCTCAAAAAAATAAATAAATAAATAAAATTAGCTTGGCATGGTGTCATGCATCTGCAGTCCCTGCTACTTGGGAGCCTGAGTTGGAGAATTGCTTGAGCCCATGAGATGGAGGCTGCAGTGAGCCGTGATTGTGCCATTGCACTCTAGCCTGGGTGACAGGGCGAGACCCTGTCTGGGGGAAAAAAAATTATCTAACAAGCCAGATGACAGTTTTATTATCCAAATAAATCTGTACATGTCACAGTTGCTGTTTTCTGCCTGTTACCTATAATCTACATTGTAGTACTGACAGGTTTTTCTAATACTCTGTGACCAATAGAGGCAACATTAAAACTTGCAGTATCCCAATATTGGAGAAATTTTACTTTGTGGTTTAACCTGATAGCATAAAGCTATGTCATTTATTAAAGTAGCTCCATTTCCATTAATGTACTAGGCAAGGACTCTTTTTTGTTTGGCATCTTAATGCCAAGTCTGTTTTGCTGTCTGATAGACAGTGTTTCTGCCTTACAAAAGCTTTGGCTTTTAGATATGATTCCTCTGTGATGGAACATAACAGCTCCCAGGATGTATCCTGTCTATCACAACAATAAAAATCAACCCTTTGATATTTCAGCAGTGTGTATACCTGTTAAGGTCTGGACCTTAGAATTTGTTTTTAAATGATATATGAAGGCTGAACATAGTGGCTTACACCTGTAATCCCAGCACTTTGGGAGGCTGAGGTGGGTGGGTCCCTTGAGGCCAGGAGTTCGAGACCAGCCTGGCCAACATGGCAAAACCCCATCTCTACTAATAAAGTACAAAAAAAAAAAAATTATATGTTTTTGGGCATGGTGGCATGCACTTGTAGTCCCAGCTACTCAGGAGACTGAGGCACAAGAACCTCTTGAACCCGGGAGGTGGAGGTTGCAGTGAGCTGAGATCACGCCACCGCACTGCAGCCTGGGCGACAGAGCAAAACTCTGTCTCCAAAAAGAAAAAAATACATATACATATATAGTAATAAATGCTATGTGAGAGCCTTCACCTACTCACAATTTACTTTAACAGTAAAATTGCTATCTTTGCTCTGTAAGGGGAAAATGATAAATTAAGTTTAAGTCATTGCATTTGTGATTCTTCAAGTGAGTTAACTGCTTTCTTTTTTTAGACAACATGTTGTGATTTTGTTAGTAGATTATCCCTTCCTTTGCACTGATACTATTCAGGTTATCTGGAAGAGTTCATGTACCACTAAGAATGAACTACTGACTTAACAGTTAGGCTTAGGCTCCTGGTTAGAACAACACCACTCCTCTCTCCACCTTACCTTCTGTTTGTCCCAGTGCAAAATTTATTTGTTCTTCTCTTGCTTAGGTGAAGATTGTCCCCAGTGGATGGTCCCTATCACAATCTCTACTAGTGAAGACCCCAACCAGGCCAAACTAAAAATTCTAATGGACAAGCCAGAGATGAATGTGGTTTTGAAAAATGTCAAACCAGACCAATGGGTGAAGGTGAGTTCAGAATCTTACCTAAACAGATTTCTCTCACTTAATGTATACATCTTATGACTGGCTTTAAATTCTGCTTGTTTAGTAGTTTCAAAGAAAAAAAAAAAACCTAAGCTTTCCTTTGTGAAATTTAGGACGAATTTTGAAATAGTATTGTCCAGACATTTGTCAGATGTTAGGGAAGGTAGTGGTAGTGAAGCAGATCCAAAGGCATAGGACTAAGGAGGAGAAAAAAAAAAAAAAGTAGATGGAGTGTAAGCTTATATGAACCAAAATATTTGTAGTCTCACACCTTCAAACTCTCCTGCCATTGTAATGAAAGGTTAACTTCAATGATGTGTTGTCACCATATGTGTAGTACTATAATCCAGTGAGAGCAGACATATATAATAATCGGTTTGTGTCACTGAAACGTAAAATTCCCTAGCTGGTATTTCAAAACCATTTCACAGAAATACCAATAACTAAGAATTATTTTTCATTATTCTGTACTCTGTACCTTTCATAATGAAAGTATTTACTACATACTCTTAATTATATGTTCCTAATAGGAATTACACATTGTATCAGACATTTGTGCTTTTTTGGAAAAAAAGCCAGCCAGGTGCAGTGGCTCATGCCTGTAATCGCACTTTGGGAGGCCAAGGCAGGCATCACAAGGTCAGGAGTTTGAGACCAGCCTGACCAACATGGTGAAACCCTGTCTCTACTAAAGATACGGAAAAAAAATTAGCTAGTTGTGATGGCGTGTGCCTGTAATCCCAGCTAGTCAGGAGGCTGAGGCAGGAGAATTCGCTTGAACCCAGGAGGTGGAGGTTACAGTAAGCCGAGATCGCACCATTGCACTCCAGCCTGGATGACAGGGCGAGACTCCATCCCCACCCCCCCAAAAAAAGAAACCATTTTTCTGTTTATCAACTTTTTTTTTGAGTTGGGGGGTGTCACTATGTTGCAGGATTCAAACTCCTAGGCTCATGTGATCCTCCCACTTCAGGCTCCGGAGTAGCTGGGATTGTAGTCATGAGCCACCATGCCTGGCACTGTTTTACTTTTTTAAATATATATATATATATATACACACACACACACATATATATATATATATATATATGTATATACTTA